>NW_006442207.1:11449103-11538603 GCF_000325575.1 Pteropus alecto
TTCTATGATAGAGACCTGAGCCCTCAAGTTACCCCTGCACCTCCCAGGAAGCCTGGCACATGGATGGGGGCGGGGGTGGGGGGGGCGGTGTGTGTGAAAATCCCACCCATCAGCACTAGAGATCGGAACATGATGGGCAGCCAAGCAGAACACCAGCCACACGGAGCTGTCACTCATCCCTCCAACACTTCTTGGGACTGCCATGTCAGGGGCACTGACCGGGCATTTGAAAAAAGCAAACCCAACCTAGGTGCTGCCCTCAAGATGCTTTTCACCCCTTGCTATCTTTTCTAATATTCAAATTTTTCTAATAAGCAACTTGCTAGGCTCCCCCCAGAAGATGTTCCTTTTAAATCGGGTGGAACGTTTGCTCTTGATATTTATATTGGAAACAAACAAAACAAGAGTATGGCAGTTTGCATTGTGCGGTATAGAAGGGAAAAGGATCCCAAACCAAGAGGGTCATGGTTGAGAAGCCAGGGAAGGCTTCCGCGAGGCAAGGGATGAGAGGACCCTCTGGGCTGGCTCCATCCATAAATTGTCACCTGTTTCTCGTTTCTGCAGAAGGGGGGACCAGCAACGGCTATGCTAAAACAGGCTCTCTTGGTGGAGGGAGCCGGCTGGAGAAACAGAGCCTGACACATGGTAGCAGCGGCTACATAAACTCAAGTAAGTGCCTGCTAGTGGGAGGGGACGGGGGAAGAGCAGATGGACAGGGAGAGAGAATCCTGCAAAGAGAGGACAAAACTATTTGTCATCCATTCCAAATGCCCCAAAGAGCTATGTAAAGTACATGCAACCCAGCAAAGGCATCTGCATCTGATGCCTGCTTACAATGGGCTCAATTTTCATTAAGTCCCCACTATAAATAACAATAATTAATTACGGAGGCTTCATAGGGAGGAGACTGCTTTTTCACTGGGCAAGCATCCAACACAGGCCTATTGTTCCCCATGAAACCCTCTTTCATGGTATCTCTCTCACCGAAACAAAACAAAAGAAGGCAAGGAAGAAAAAAAAACCAGCACATACATAACCCATAAAGCCATTTAAAAAATCTCGAAGCGACACTAAAGAGACCTAAGACAGACAAATGGCCAGGATGACCAAGAGAAGCGCCTGCCCTTATCCGTTTAGGAACCTTCCACATCAAATTGTTTTAGTCTCTCCAGCAGTGATCTACGATTAAAGCCCAGGCCCTTAAGAAAAGTTCCGCCGAAGCCCCTCCATGTCTATGCCCTGTAGCCATGTGCGTCAAGGGACCTCCCTGCCTTCCAGTGGTCAGCTTGGGAAGGAAGGGCAGGAGCAATTCCACCATTTCTAAGCAGTTGTGGGATGCTGAGGTGGGCTCCTCCAGTACTGGGCTCCGCCAGTACTGACCTCCTCCGGCCCCTCCACAGGGCCTTCTTTTCTTATGAGCAGCCTGGGTAGACTTAGTGAACGTAACTGGATGTCATCCTGCTGACGTGCTGTGAGGACTGACGCTTTTCCCTGCTTGTAGGTGGAAGCACACGAGGCAACGCCTCCACCTCTAGCTATAGGAGGGCTCATTCACCTGCCTCCACTTTGCCCAACTCACCGGGTTCAACCTTTGAAAGGAAAACTCACATCAGCCGCCATGGAACATACGAAGGTATCAGTCTCATGGATTTGAAAGAGAACCACTCTCTTCCCCATGTAACTTCACTCATCCTTGAAGACTGAAGTATTGGCACCTGTATTCACCCGTATCTGCCCCCTCACCTTTCTCTCCATTCTTCATTTCTTTTATGGACTGATATTAGTTGGCAATTTTGTTAACCTACCCACCCCTTCATTCATTCTTTCATTCATCCTTAGTCACTTTTTCAACTGGTATTATTTCAAATAGCTACCATGTTTTAACCTTGCAGAATGCTTTGATGGACTCTTAAATGAATCAGACATGGATCTTGTCTTCAAGGAACCTATAGTCTAATAGGCAAGTCAAGACAACAGATAAAAACAATAATGCAAAGTAGAAGGGGATTATCATTTCCAGCTAAGTCTCCAGGGAAAACTCTACAGGGGAGGTGGCATCTGAACTGGGCCTTTGTGTCGTGTAAGATTTTGATACCTGGAGGTGGAGAGATGGGACGTTCAGGGTTGCGGGAGCAGCAGCACAGCAAAGACGGGAAGGAGAGTCAGGCTTCAGTAGTAAGCAGCAGTGGTGCTTATGTGAAGCGGGCTTAAGGGACTCAGATTTGGTGCTGGCTCAGGTGTTTGAAATTTATTCTGCATGCAACGAGAAGCCACAGAGGTTTTGAACAAAACAGTCAATCATATTTGAGACCCAGGACTAGCTACATGCAAGAAGAGAGAGGCAAGGGGCCGAAGATGGTGACATATTAGACCATGCTCAATAGTCCAGGGAAGGGAAAACGTGGCCGGGATTAGGGTGGGACTTGCAGCGGGAGAGGAGAGAAGCAGCTGGAGGTGAGAGGTACTGCAGAGGTAGAATTGATAGGTTTGACAATTGATTAAATGTTGGGAGAAAGGGAGTATCAGAAGATCAGAAATAACAGAAGTATAAAACCAAGGCATCACTGAAGTAATAATTAGTAAAAGTTTATTGCGCACACACCAAAAAGGCAGTTTGCAGGCTGGGAGCACTCTAACCGAACATGGAGTGAGGCTCCGGGGCATATTGTTACAAAGCGGCTTATGCAATGAGGAAACAGTGACTGTTTATGCTTCATAGTGATTGGTTATATTATTAGAATTGTCTTAAGTGATAGGGAATTGGTCGGTGGTTACTTCAAATCAACCTTGGGAAACAGTTTAAGTTTTGCTTATGATTTTCAGAGGCATAAGCAGGAAGTGACCCAGGTTAAATGAGTCTTGCAAAATATGTTAAATTAAGCTTTGTTTGAATGATGAAATTGGTTTTGTCTGCTCAGGGGATTTTCAAAGCTGGTCCCCATTTATTTTTTTAATCTTAACGGGAGAAAAAGGAGTCAGCGATTCCGCTAAGATTTCACACACAGGTGGTTGGGTTCATGGTGGCACCAACATTTGCAGCAGGGAGCCCAGGTGGAGCCCCCAGGCAGATAAGTTCAGTTATTTGGTCCTGAAGTAGAGCCACTGGCATGGCTTTTGGGTGGGGGTACCGAGGAGGAAGGGGGACTCATAGAACTTGAGCTCAGAGAGACATCAAGACAGGACATCCCTTTTGGAGTCAGGCACCAAGAGATGCTGGTAGAAAGTGGAAAACTGAAGGAGTCGGCTGGGGAAGAGAATATACAAAGCAGAAGGGAGCAAAGAAAAAGTTGGTGGAAGAAAGAGAAAAGAAGCTAGAGGACACGGAGAGGAAGAGGTCTTCGAGGGGAGCGGGGAGGCCAGGAACAGGAGGCCTCATCGAAAGTGCTCAGCGTTGGGAAGGAGGCAGGAGGGAGGCATTTGGGTTCTGCTCCTGAGGTTACTAGTGTTCCTGGTGGAAAACGGGCAAGCCAGGCAGCAAACAGGTGATGGAGGATACTGGTGATGGAGAAGCAGGATTAAGGGATGGATAGCCCAGTAAATGATTTAAGACCCAGAGCTGTCGGGGGTCTCAGGGAGCCCCAAATCTATGTGAGGAGGATGGTGTCACTAAAGTGGTTTTTGCTGCTAGGTCTGCATGGGAGCTGGTACCTTCATTCTAACAGGGTCCACACTCAGGATGACCTTCACAAGGTCAGAGACACCCTAGTGCTGACAGGGGATAGGTCGCCCGCACCAGCACTGCGGTAACAAAAAAGGTATAGGGCCAACGCAGTCAAGGAAGGGAAAGCAAAAAAGGAAATAAAACCTCCTGCCTTCTTTTGTTCACCGAAGTAAATCAGGAACCAGAATAAAGAGCCACAACCACGTCCCACAGGCCCTGGCTGGGTTTAGTCAAGAGCTTGCTGGACAACACCTGTCGTCCTCCTGAACATGCAGGATGTGAGGTGCAGAAAGGAGGGACCCAGCAGCACCCACCCTCTCAGCTGCCATTTGGGCTTAAGTGACCATTGGTACAGGCAGGCCTCAGAGATTCTGCCAGTTCATCTCCAGGCCACCACAATAAAGCAAGTGTCACGATAAAGCTGGTCATAATCTTTTTGCCGATGGAGGATCTTCCCTTCCATCTGTAAAAACAAAACAGAACAAAAACACACAACAGCTGAGAGGTGCAATAAAGCATAATGTGCCTGTGCTAAACGTCTTATCCTCTCTCTCTCCAGGGAGTTCCAGTGGCAACTCTTCTCCAGAGTACCCTCGAAAGGAATTTGGTACGTCCTCATTTTCTGAAGAAATGGTCAAAGGAGGCACTGGGAAAATGCATGGGGTGAGGCGAGCAGGGAACGTCATGAGTGAAACAAATTCTTCTAAAGGAGTTTAACCTCTGCTCACCTGTTGTTGGTTGTGGTGGTGGGGTTTTTTGTTTTTTGTTTTTTGTTTTTTTTTGCTTTTTACCCTGAAACATTTTAAGGGGACTGGCAACCACATTTACTTGCTGTCATAAGCCTTTGCTCTTGACGCTATTAATATGACAAGCTTTTTATACAAGGCTCAGGCTTGGACAGATAAGCCCTAAGGCCAAGCAGCAAGTGTAGGATTTTTCCTTCCACAGGACACACAGAGACCTCCCAGCAAAGAGAAAGGGCAGGGGGCAGTGTTAGAACCCACAAATGCCAAGCACCCCAGCAGCTCCACCATGGCAGGCTTCAGTGGGGCATGTTTTATGCCAAGTGAAACCCAAGGCTACATCTTCATTTGGTCTTAAGTCTTTGGTCTGTGGTCTTGGATTCTCAGTGTGCACATGAATGGATGATATGATCATTGTACAGTGACCATAATTTTATTTATTTGCCTGTAGCAGGAAAACCAGGACAATCTAACAAAAAAAAAACTAAAGGAAGATCTAATAGTCTTTCAATACATTTGATCAGGGTGTAGTCAGCCAGTCCACATGGATCATGCCCCCAAATGAGTTACCTTAGCTAACTTAACACTTTGAGCATGAATTAACAACATTCATTTAGATAACACCCCAAATGCGCTGGGGCCTTGCAAAACTTTCTCTGCCTTTTGATTATATGGTCATCATTTATGAAGCATCCACCACCTATGTAAACTCCTACCTGGAAAAAAACACTGTGAAAATGATCTCTCTGTCCTGCAAATAGACCTACCTCCATGTCAAAAATATTTAGCATGCCACCTCTTATATATGCCTAAAATGACTTTTCTTTCTTTCTCAGCATCTTCTTCAACCAGAGGACGGAGCCAAACACGAGGTGAGCTCTATCACTGAGGTATTTTCTGAACATCTAATGTGTGTTCAGGCTTGAGGCAAGAAACGGGAGGAGAGCAGAAGAATGAATCAGGCACGATTTCTTCCCTCTTGAGCTTACAGCATCCTGGGAATCTTTTGCTGGCTCGCATCTAACGTGTGTTCAGGCTTGAGGCAAGAAACGGGAGAACAGAAGAATGAATCAGGCACGATTTCTTCCCTCCTGAGCTTACAGCATCCTGGGAATCTTTTGCTGGCTCCTCCAGGATGGGAAGGGTAATCCAATGAGGAGGCAGGAATGAAAACACATAGTAATGACCTGGGGAGGAGTTGGTTCTGCTGCTGTGGATTGTTTGAAGATGCTGACGCTGCATCTCGTTTCTCTTCTGGTCTCCTGGTTGACTTTAACAAGATGTGCTATAATGGCCTTTGTGTGTCAAAAACTGAGCAAAAGCCCTTGAGCAAAAATAGCACAAGGGCTCTATGACAGTTTTGCATTTCTCACACCTGCCCGTGGAGAAGGCTACAGGAGAGAACTGTGGTCCTTGGGAAAGCTGCTCTTGATGAATCTGGTGAGGGTGGCAGCAGGTGTCAGTGCCATGCACATGCCAGCATCGTACACAAGTCAGGGCCGTGCAAAAGGCAGAATTCTTCACAGGCTCCAGGAGTTCTCCACCACCAGCCCAGACTTCCCACAGGCTTTATTGCTCCAGTAACTTGAAAGTTAGGAACAAACCAACCACCCAGAACTTTAGGCCAATCCTTGAAAGATGCCAGTTCTCCATCTGAAACTAAGAATGTTAAATGACCCACTTCCTGCCCCTTCCACTTCTGAGGAGGCCAGAATGGCTAAGTAAATAGTACAGGTTTTAGAATTCTTTCACTAATGCTTAAGAGGCTCTGGAGGCCGGAGAGAAGCTTGGTTCCGGCAGTCGGGAAAGGGGTTGGTCATTGACGACTATGATGGAGCTACCTGCTTGGCCTGGGGTTTCTACCTGGGAGGTGTGCAGTGGGTAGGCTGGGATGTGATATAGGGAGGGAACATTGCTTTTTAAGCAGCACTCATCCTGGGTACACCTAGGTGTCCTGTTCCCGGGACACAGACATCTCGGAGCAGCCCAAAGATTTACCCACTGCTCACACAGCTCCGTGTCAGGCACTGTGACCCAAACCCCTTCATTCACAGACCTCTCCATCTCTTCCCTGTACAGAGAGTGAAATCCGAGTTCGACTGCAGAGTGCGTCCCCATCGACCCGATGTAAGTGGTTTCTGTCTTGCTGAAAAGGATCCAGAAACCCAGGGCTACTTGTGTGTGCGCATGCACACGATGACTCAGTCTAAGGGTCTTCTGTGAGAGCGACACTGGGCTAGGTGTAGGGGTAAGAAGCTGAGTAAGTCAGAGAGCCTGCTCCACTAGATTACCTTGCTATAAGAAATCCCATCCAGACGGACTTGGAATTAACTCACATGAAAGCAGCATAATGTTTAGGAGTTATGGGCCAAAAATTACTTTTGACACTTCAGAGATTACAAGGTCAGGGACCTAACACCTGAGGCAGTCTGTACAGGGGCTGAAGTCACTGTCGAACCATTTGTTTCAAGAGGTCTGGTTCTCTAACTGCCCTAGGTGTCAATTTCCCTTGATCCAGGATGACAGTGTCTTCCAGCTACAGAATCATCATCCCGTGGTGTCTGAGGAGGTGTAATTAGGAAGTAGCTACTGATGACTTTGACCTCCTTGTAGAGGTACTATATTTACGAGGCCATTAATATTACAAAGTGCCAGGTTGATAAGTGCTATAAATTGACAAAATGCAAAAATTATAAGGCTAACCAAAAATGTCCCAGAGTGTGAAGCAGATGCCATCCTCCCTACTATTCACAATGCCATAAATGTGACTCCCACTGCAGCTGGACTCAGGAAAGCATCCTGGGCCCACTGGAAAGCGTGGGGATTCTCTTACAGGGACGGAATTGGATGACGTTAAACGTTTGCTCAAGGGGAGCCGATCAGCAAGTGTGAGTCCCACCCGGAATTCCTCCAACACGCTCCCCATCCCCAAGAAAGGCACCATGGAGACCAAAACGGTGACGGCGAGCTCCCAGTCAGGTGAGCCTTGCAGCCCCGGGCTGCTGTGGAAAGAAGGGAACAAGGCAGCACATTTGCTCTGGCCCAGAAATTCAATCATACGCCACTGGCAAGCCTTTCAGGCTGTGGCAAAGCACTGAGCATTCGCCTCGTGAAGCATGAAAATGTGGGCTGTGCCTTTCTTACTCCCGTCTTTTGAGCTCTAGATCCTAGAGATTCTCTCCCAGGAGATGGCCAAAATCTGCTGGCCAGATTCCCCGAATGAAGAATACTGGGGCAAGTTGTAGTGTATTCATTCATTCATTCATTCATTCATTCAATGAATGTTTATTATATGCCTCTTCTATGCCAATCACCAGGCACTGAGGAAAGGCAATGAACAAAGCAGACACAGTCACATCCTCGTGGAGGTGAGGGCCCTCGGGGGAAGTCAGATAACCTAAGAGATCGTAGCCAGGTTGGATGAGTGTCGTTCAACACTCATGTATCACGTGCCTACAAACTACAAGGTAGATTCTGTGGGAGGAAGAAAGAGGAATAAGAAGATGCTTGGAGGGACATGAGGAAAGAAGCCAGTCCTGCGAGGATGTGAAGCTTTCCCGTCATTCGACACTGAAAAGAAAAGCCCTTGAGATTGTAATCTTCCTTTTGTTTTTTAATACAAAGCTGAAACTTCTGCGTACTTTATGACCTGTGTAACTAGCTCCCTCTCGTATAAGGAATAGGCAGAATTGGTTTCAATTGAAGTGGCACCAAAAACCCCTCTTGGAGGCAGAGTGCCCCTTGGGTCTAGTTGGCATGTAGGAATGTTTAAGGAGAGTTTATCCAGAGAAGGCTGTCATCCTCGGGGTGCGGCCGGGAAGTGAGGGCTTCCTACCTGTGTGTGCCCTGCGCCTGGAATTCTGTCAGGATTCACTGTGAGGCCTCATTCGCCGCTTCTGAGCATCTTTGAAGGTGGAGTCAGCAACAGACAGTGAGGACATTGGTGGGGACAGCGCACCAGGAGGTGGGGAGAAGAGCTTAGAAGGAGAAATGGGCGAACCCCAGAGCCAAAGTTACCCACTCCACATTTTACCAAGAGGCCGCGAGAATTGCTAATCCCAGAGATAAAGTTTGCACCAACTCCAAGGTTTCAGAGGGAAGTGGAATGGCCAGTGGCCCCGGTTTACCCGAAACCGAGGGAGTCCTGTGACAAGGACCTTCAGGGCTAAACTAGGAAAGTCCCAGCAAACCAAGCCAACTGGGTCATCCCAGCACAGAATACTGATTTGTCTCTCACTGGTGTGTATGTGTCTGTCTGCCTGTCTGTCTGTCTGTCTCCAGTTAAAGGAATCTATGACACAACTATCCTGGATGCCAACCTTCCCTCCCACATGTGGTCTTCCACCTTGCCAGTGGGGTCCTCCATGGGAACTTATCGCAACAATGTGACAACCCAAAGCTCGTCCCTCCTCAACACCAATGCCTATTCTGCAGGCTCAGGTACGTGAGGCACAGTGCATGTCCCCTCCACCTTTGAACCCTCTACACTTTTACCTGGAGATGAATGACCATAAGGCTGTCTAGAGATGCTTTCTGTGGCCAAAATGGCTACATGTCCCAGGGCTTTTCCAATGGAACTTCAATTCAATTCAATCTCTAGCGTGTTTCTTCAGGACGAGTCTCCTATCAAAAGGACTGTATTACTCCATGTATCCGTAACAGGAAAGAACATGTGGATATATTTTGTGACGTTGAGCAAGTCATTTATCTTCTCTGGGCTTCAAGTGCCTTTTCTATAAAATGGTCACTAACAAGTGGAGCTTTGGCTGAAGCCAGTGTCCACTCGAGGCCTGACCAACCTATGATTACCCCTTGGGTAGCATCTAAGGCACACCAGAACTAATGTTTGGTTGTCTGCTGCAAGGCAAGAGCCTAAGATTTCCTAAAACAGAAATTTAAAAGTTATAAAAATGCAACCCTGGTGTTTCTTCTGGAGCTTCCACGCTGTTTGGGGCCAGACTTGCCTCTCACCAGCCTTCCCCCTTCCCTGCAGTCTTTGGGGTTCCAAACAACATGGCATCCTGCTCCCCAACTCTGCACCCTGGAATCAGCACCTCCTCCTCAGGTCAGTACTCCCAGCTTTAATTGCCTTTTCTAGATGGTTTACTTAAAAAAAAAAAAATTGGGATGAGGAAAAGGAGATAGATGTCCTTTTTGCCCAAGAGTGTGAGGACATTCCCGCACAGAAACCAATGTAGAGGCTGCAGCCAAGGGGCTGTGTTAGCAGGCACAGAGCCTGCCCTCTATCAGAGAGACGTCTGGGTCCCTAAGGGAGAGGTCTGATGGGGGAGGGGCCAGAGACCTCACGTACTCATTCTGCGCTGGTCCCTTTATTTTCTCTGAGAGGTAGAGAAGTGGAAGCAAAGGAACTAAGTGAGGCTTAGCTTTAGGACAGTTCAGATGAAAAGCATCAAGTTAGAAGGCTCTTACTTCAGATCTTTTCATACATTTACGGTTCATTAGAGGCTCAAATTTATTCACTCTATGTCCACATACATGGCAATAGCCTGTATGTAAGTAACTTAGCAGCCACATCTTTTTTTTAAAGGAATCTGCCTTCTCCCTGCAGTAGCATGACTAATAAATATAATGATGTGGGCCTTCCTTATTTACTTGGCTGGCATATCTGCAAATGCAGATTTAGCATTCTGATTTTCAGCACCTCCCATTGACTAGCATTTCACCAAACCCAGAAGACACTTGGTTCATGCTTTATTTCTTCTGCCTTTGTTATTCTGTTTTGCAAAGTCCTGACTGAGGATATTGGATCCACAGACCTTGCACCCCCAACACTAGATGGGATGGAATAAGAAAAGCTGCTAATTGGGGGAGGAAGGAGCCTCTGCACATTGTTAAAAACAAACAACCGGCCTTTGATATCATAATGGGAGTCAGGGGAGCTTTATGTGTTTGAGTCAGTTCAAGAGAAAACAAGGGCTCTGCCAAGTCAGTGCTTCTTGGCCCCCTGCGTCCTTATCCTACGCACACAGTTCCCACACTGTGTACCAAGACACCCCAGGGTGCCACAGGGAACAGGATCTCGAGGATATTTAAAAATGTTTAGAGATACAGAGATATCTGCCAGACTCTGTGTGAACTACTACTATTAAGTTGTGTGGCTCTAACTACTCAAGAAATGGAACTGTTAGTAACTTTTGGCCCAGGGTGGGGAGGTGGGGCGTTCAAAAAAATGGCTGTCATTTAGAATGGGAAAACTGAGAAAGTTTGGGAATCTCTGTCATATGCAAAGGCATATATCATGAAAATGGTTTGGGGGGTTCCCGGAGCAGGGGACCGCTTAAAGCTGAGGGCCCTCCTCTACGCACCTGTGCTCACCTGCCTTCAATTCCTTGCACAGTGTTTGGCATGCAGAACAATCTGGGCCCCAGCTCCTCTGCCCTGTCCCATGGCGCGGCCACCACCTCCACAGGTCAGTAGCTGAGGTTTGGAGCCTAGGGGCTGGGAAGTAATGTCTCTTTGCAGCGATAACTCACAATACCCCTTTACAACAACGGGATCAGAAGGACTGAAATGTCACTAAAAATCAATCAACCTTTCCCACCAAAGCGCTATCCCTGCCCCCCACCCCACCTCCAAGATCCGAACCTCCATCATATGTTGGCTCAGACGTAAGTGAAACCTCAGAGGAGCATTGCTGTGGGGTTCACCTGTATATCCCCATGTCTCACTGCTGTCCCTGACAGCCTACTGTCACCGTAAATCAGTCAGCTGGCTGATGTTACCGTGTACCCTCTGTGCAAACCTGGGGGCGGAGGAACAGAAGTGTGAGCCTCAGCCCTGGCCTTCAACTTACTATACTGTTCAGTTGCTTACTTTTAAGTTGAAAGTCTAACGCACATGAAACAATCGGAAAATCCCATAAGACAACATGAATCAAGTTGTACATAGCAGATATTAGGGCTGTTGGAGTTGGGAAGGGAAGGTGATGTGGGAGGGTCTAGGAGAACTTCATGGAGGAGGAGGCCTTTGGACGGTCCTAGAAGGATGAGAATTATACTAAGAAAGTTCCATCTAAACTCTCACTGCTGCCTCCACGGCTGGAGAGAGTTGATTTTGTTATTCATTATTCTTCATTTTGTTATTCATTATTATTATTCATTATTATTGCCATCCACTCACCTGGGGAGGCTACCTGTCTGCTAGGGCCGGTCAAGCTGCTTCTAAGTTGCATGGATCCGCCCTCCCACACTGGTGCCATTTACTCAGTGGTTCCTCTCTTGCAGCATATGGTGTGAAGAAAAACGCACCCCACAACCCTGCTGTTGTGAGTACTGGCGTGTCCACCTCTTCTGGTGAGTGCTGTCCCAGGGTATGGTGTGTCCAGGGGCGCACGACAGCACAGGGAGAATTGCCACACAGTGATACACGATGTATGGGATAGGTGCAATGGAAGAGAGAATAATACCCACTGGTGGCCTAAGGTCTGCAAATGGGACTCACCTCAATGGCCTCTCAGTTATTTCCAGGACTGAGTAGAGATGAGCATCCTCCCGACCTTACTTTGACCTCCCTGTCCAAGGGAGGCAAGAAACTCCACCCTCCAGACCTGCCTAGGGTCAGACACTTACACCCAGGCCCCAGCCTTGCCTGGAAGCCCCTGACTTGCTCCTGTTACACTTCGTCTATCACAAAAGCCAGGGAGCCGCTCAAAGCTGCCACACCCTCCTTACTTTCTGTAGAATCTTTATTTATCTAATTGGGCTCATGGCTCTTTCCTCCATTGTTCTGATCCTAGTGTATTTCCTTCCATTCAACAATTCATTAATTCAGAAAATACTTAGCGAACACCTGCTTTGTATGAGACTGTTCTAAGCACCTGGAGCACAGACGTAAACAAGGCAAGAGAGATTCCTGCCCTTGCTAGGCTGATAATTGCAATGGAAGAGGCAAAGTACACAAGCAGACAAAGTACACAAGATAATTTGAAGGAAAGAAATAGATGAGGTGGTAGAGAAGGTATGTTAGATGGTACCTCCGCCCCAGACACTAGCACTTGAGACCTGAAGGATAGAAATGAACCTACCAAGTTAATTAAAGAAGGGCCTGCCTGACAAGGGGGTACTTTTTGCCCATTCACAAAAGATCCTGTAATGTCCAGGCAAGAGGCAGCCACATACGCCAGCTGTACAGTGCTTCTGACATCGACCCAACTTCCTCATCACCAGGCCCAGCCAGGAGGGGAGGGTGTCTTTGATCCCCAGTATGCTTCTTAGTAGCTACAGTTACTAAGAAGCGGGAGACCCTCAGACACACCCGCTAACCTCTCTCTTCCTCCCTACTCTTCTCTTCTTGCTCCTTCTTTTCCGGTCATTTCTTCCCTCTCCTTTCCCTTGACACCTTTTCCTTCCTCCTCACCCACTTCTTTCCTCTCCAGCCTGTACCACGAGTGTCCAGAATGATGAAACAGTCTTGCACAAAGACTGTAAATTCCTGATCCTGGAGAAAGATAATGTGCCTGCCAAGAAGGAGATGGAGCTGCTGATCATGACCAAGGACAGCGGGAAGGTCTTTACTGCCTCCCCCGCCAGCATTGCTGCAAGTACGCAGGAGCCCATGTGACTCAGATTTCGGGAGAAAGGCAGACAGTGAGGAGACCGAATGTCCTAGCAAGACAGTTTGAGATGTTTTCATAACGCTAGCATAGTCCTCCCACTCAAAGGAAAAATGCCTGCCTAAATAAGGTATCCCAAGGTCTTTTCCAGAATTTTCCAGACAAGCCAGGAAAATTCTGGAAAAGAGCTTCCAGAGGGGCCTTTGGCAACAGTAGCAAGACTCCCAACCACTAGCACAGATCGAGAGATTAACCCCTGAAAAACTGGGTCCTTTTCCTACCAGGCTAACCACTACCTCCCTAAACAGGAGAAGATGTGAGGCAGGGGTGGGGAGTGGGGAGAGAATATCCTAGATTATCATGGGTTTTGTGCACAGCTTCTTTTTCAGAGGACACCCTGAAAAAGGAAAAGCAAGCTGCCTACACCTCCGAAACCAGCCTACTACTGGAAGCTAATGGTAAGATCAAATTTGGTCGCTGTCTACCTTGCCTTTGGCCAATCCACATTTCATTTATTTATTTGTCTTTTGAGACCTCACTACTTGAAGTCTGGTCCCTGGACCGGCAGCACCTGGGAGCATGTCAGAAATGCATTCTCCCAGGCCCTAGGCCAGACCTGCTGAGTCAGGGGCTGCGTTTTAACAAGTTTTCCAATTGATTCATGCATGTGTATTATTGAAGTAAAAGTCTTCCGTATTTAAAGTCCACAGTGATATTTTTTCCTCATCTTACTTGTCCTCCCTTAATTTTCAGAACTAACAGAAAAATATTTTGCAAGGCACTTGCTAGCTTTATTTTTTTCTTCCCAAATAGCTGAATTTTCTCCTGGATAAGCACATTTCTTCACTGCTCTGGGTCCTCTACAATCTCTCCAAATCACTGATTTTAGGGAGATCATTAAAAGAAGGGAAAAGTTACATCATAGAATATATTTTAGATAAATGCAAATGAAAGCAGTTATAATCCTGAGAAGGCCTGACCCTAAGTCTTCTAAGTTAGTGGTTCCTTATATTCTAGGGGTGGAGATGGGGCTGTGGAGCCAAAAGACCCTTTCAGAATCTGATGAAAGCTGTAAACAATTTTCCCAGAAAATTCCACACATGCCCACAAACACTTGATGGTCAAATAGCATCAGGGACTCACCAACAACCCTGCTCCAAGCCCACCCTTGCCATCCCATTCCCTCCACCTCAGGTTAGGAACCTGTATTCAAAGTCCCTTAACCAAGAAATCAAGAGTCATTTCTCACAAGTACATTTATTGTTTGAAAGCAAAGGTCACCCCTACCATGGTCCTCTGAATATGTCTTGGGCTTTAAAGTTTTCAGGCCACGAGAGGGTTATGACACTGCTTTATTCCACCATTAATTGTTTGCCAAGCCACGTCTGCATCAATGTAATTATTGCAAATATCAGATCGGTGAAGAGTGAGTTAGTGGATATTCCTGCATTTTGCTGTTCTTCAAGGTGTCTGGGTGGTGGGGGATAGAGGGGGCCGGATGTCTACCTAAAGCCCAGCCCAAAATCTACACACAGGCTGTCTTGTGGTCTCCTCGCGCTTAAAAGCTCAGGTCAAAAACTGTGTTCTCGGTGTTTGTCTTTCAGGAGATGTGAAGACTGTGTCCACGAAAGGCAAGGCCACCTCAGCAGGTAGGTGAGAAGGTGGTCCCATGGGGACAGGAGCCCATCGAGCTAGTTATGGTGATGGAACAGACAAGGCTCCCTAGGCTGGAGCCAGTGTACCCCTGAGCCACCCAACTCTAAAGAGTGTCCCTGAAGGCTCGAAGGGAACAGGGTAGAGGGTGGCTAAGGGCACAGGCTGGGGGACAGAGTGGGCTGCAAAAGAAACTCAGTTCAGGAAACATTGCTCACAGCTTCCCCCAACACACACTGCGAGGCACTCTCCACCTCCCCCAGGTCCACGTGGCAGGAACAACACAACAGGGCTACTGTTGTCTTACCACCCCCCACACATACACAGGCTTCCGGGTGACTGAGACCACACATATCTCCAGCCCTCTACACTTTCCTCACGCCTGTGCCTGTAGCCTTGTGAGAGAGGCAGATCGAAGGTTATCATCCCATTTTAGATACTAAAAACCCTTTTTACAAAAAAAAAAAAAATTGCTGTGTATCCCTTAAGTGCTGAGTCTAATTCTAGGCACCTGGGGATTACAAAGAAAGAGCTGTGAATACTGAGATGTGGAGATGGGAACGCCTTAGGGCTCAGCCTCTAAATAAAATGCAGGAGGTTGTGCCAGATCAGAATTCATTATCAAGATTTTTAAACATAGTGCTGTATGCTACATCCTCTGTTAATGATTTGGCATGCCTTATTTTATTCAACAAAGATCCTATGCAGTAGGTAATCATTTAACCATGTTTGATAAAAAAAAGGAAACAGACATTAAGTGGCCTTCTCGGGGTCATACAGCTCAAGCCCAGGATTGTCAGACTTCTGCTCTTCACCAGCCACAGCCCTGTGTTCTTTCCAGGAGCCAGCCTCATTCCTCCCTCATCCTGCAGAGGAACCTGAAAGCCCACTCACGATTACTTAGGCCCAAAGGAAGTCATCAAAAAAAAGCCAGAGCATTTGGAGGGAAAAGGGCAAGAGCCATTTTCATTCACGTTCCCCTTCCTCTCTCTTCCACAGACATCCACGGCTATGACCGACATAATGGTGGCAGTGGCATTAAAGGCGGCGGTGTTGGCGGCGGTGTTGGCAGCGGTGTTGGCAGCGGTGTTGGCAGCGGTGTTGGCGGGGGCCCGTGGGGGGCAGCCCCATCCTGGTGCCCCTGCGGCTCCTGCTGCAGCTGGTGGAAATGGTTGCTGGGCCTGCTGCTCACCTGGCTGCTACTCCTGGGGCTGCTCTTCGGCCTCATTGCCCTGGGTACGTGGCAATGGCGGCAGAGCTGTGGACCCCACTGCCCAATCAAGGGGCAGCAATCACGAGTGTCCCGAGCGTCGGGGCTAAGGGGCCCTACATTAGCAGTGCAGACCCCTTGTTACTGCAGATGAGGAAACTGACTCCAGGAGGCAGATGGCCAAGGTCCCACAGCCACCTAGTGAGAGCACTGAGACTCTAACGCAGCTCCTTGTTCCCAGGCCTCTGCCCGCAGCAAGTGCCCTGAGCACCTGGTTGCACTCAGTGGTCAGGCCATCCCTTCTTGTTGTCTTTTTGCCCTCCACGCTCTGTTGGCTCACACACCAGCTCCCAGGCGGAGTGAGAGCCAGCTCTGTCACCTTCCCAGATGAGAAGACTGACCCCTGGGCCAGGTTTCTTTAAGGCTCGGTGACAATTTTCAGTAGCTAATCCCACTGGTAGCCACAACAGATGGCCTCCATGTAGGTATTCTGGCAAAATGTCCCCGATGGCATGAAGAAGCTGTCACAGACCCCAGAGCCCCCATTTCAGGCTTCCGGTGAGGAGCGCGTCTGTGCTGGGAAGGCACCGGCTCTGTGCCCCGGCTGACGCGGCCCGTCTGTCTGTCTGCCGTTTCAGCGGACCAGGTGAGGAAGCTGAAAGCTCGCGTGGATGAGCTGGAACGAACCAGGAGTTCGGTGGAGCTGTACAATGAGAAGATGGCGGAGAGGGTCAGCAAGGACTGGCTGCAGGGCGCAGCGCCCGGGGCGGGCGAGGGCCTGGGGAAGTCTGATCTGGATGGCCACGGTCAGGAGGTCCTCTGGCTGTTCGTGAGGGACAAGCTGATGAGAGAGCAAGAAAACGGTGAGGCCACCACTTCCTGCTCCTTCGCCTGTGTGTGGAGCGGTGCCCGCCCACAGGACTCTCTCACTCCCTCTGCACTCAGCCTTCTCCATAGTCCTGGGAGAGAGGGAGGCGGGGAGGACCAGTAGCATCAGCCCATTTTACTGTTGGGAAAACGGAGACGTGGAGAGACTTGCCCGAGATCACACAACCAGCACATTTTAGAATCTGGTTGCTAGTCCCAGCCTGGGTCTCTTCCCAATCTACCACGGCAACCTGCTTCGTGCGTGTGTCACACAGATGTGCACCTAATTCAGTGTTCGTTTTCTCTTCCAGGCAATCTCCTAGGAAGCCCAGGCCCTAAAGGTATGGCAGTGGACGGAACACTTACCCTGCTCTCATTTCCTGTACTTGGAGCCGGGTTTTACGGGTGGATTAGAAAACTTTTTTTTACAACTTGAAAGATGAGTGGTGGAAAGATCTTATGGGATCTGTTGGGAGGGTTGAGAATTGCCTTTACAGTCAGAATATCATAGGATGGGAAAGGACCTGAGCCATCCTCTAAGAGGGGCCCAGCCACATGCCCAGGTGACACAAACTCCACACCCAACTCACCTCAAAGCGCAGTTCACCTGCTGTCAGCTGGTCTAAAATACCAGGAGAGAACAGCCCTTGGGTTCTCACCTAGTCACAATTTTTTTATCTTTCTGATTTTAGGTGACATGGGAAGTCAAGGACCTAAAGGTAATATAATATAGAGATTTTTACCTTAAATAATAGTCAGGGTTGACAGTTTAAAGCAATCACTGAGTATCAGAGAAGCCACCTCACACTCTCCCTGGCCATCTCCCCTCTGTGGTCAGACCCACGAATCGCAGAGCTGCCGGCAGACCTTGGGCTTTTGGGGGGAAGGCTTCAAGACAGAGCAGGGTTCTACATCTCTGGGGCGGCACTGTCCTTCACCTCTTCTCAGGGCTCCAGGAACTCCCAGAACAAGGCCCCTGAGGTAGCCCGTGTCAGGGCTTGCATTTCCCCCAGCTCCAAGGGGCAGCCTGAGGGCCTGTTACTACAGAGCTCCCCAACCCCACCCTACCCACTGAGATGTCTAGAAACGCAGATTGCTGGGGCCTTCCAGGAATCCCATGCTCCCGCATCAGACACTCTGGGGCTTGACTCCCCTCCCCCCAGGTTTTAATTCTGCTGAATCAGGCCAGGAGCCACCATTCCAGCTGAGCAGCCTCCTCTCAGGGGTCTCAGCAGAGGAAAGCAGGGCAAATAAGGCCCAGTAGTTAGGACCTGAGTCCTGTGGGGGAAATTGGGCAGGAGAAGCACCACCTGCCTTCAGGGGCAGGCAGCACAAGGTAGTCAGAGGAAAAGGTGCCCCTACAGTTAGTTAGTTGGGGGACAATCTTGTGCTCATTTGTGTGGCACACACTTACATGCTGTAGGAAATAGATATATTTCTCAGAAAAGTGGTTTGGCAATCAGTGGGACAGGCGCATGGGTGGGAGGAAGAGGGTTCCCATCCCAGTGACCACAGCAGCGCCCCTTGATCTAGCTGAGTGGGGTTTGCAAACTTCAGTGCATAGGAGAATTGCCAGAAGATTTGGGGCCCTACTCCCAGAGCCTCCGATTCAGCAGGTGTGGATGGGTGGGTGGGGCCCGGAGTCTGCAGTCTTGATCACCCCGGGTGGTTCTGAGGCCAGGGGTGCACAGTTTCTTCTGAGTAGTGGCCCCTTTAGGTGATTTCCAGAGTCCTCTGGCTGATTTCTCTCTCTTATTTCTTTCCCCACAGGAGACCGAGGGCTCCCTGGGACTCCAGGTGTGTAACCTCTGATGGGGTGGCTGGTATTGCAGGCTCCGTGGTCCTGGCTCCCAGGTTCCAGGAGGAATACAGGGCTGAGGTATTCTCGTTATATCCACAGGTATCCCTGGGCTCTTGGGCCACCCAGGTCCAGAAGGACCAAAGGGACAAAAAGGCAACGTGGGTAAGAATTGCTTTTTCCATTCACTATTCCCTCCTCCCATCCTTCCTCTCCCTCTTCTTTTTCCCTCCCTCTCTCCCTCCCGTCCTTCTTTCCTTCTCTCTATCTTTCCATAAACATTTATTAAGTGCCTGCCATGTGTTGGGGGAACATTAGTGAACAGAGAAACCCCTGCTTACTTTTGGGTAGGAAAGACAATAGACATGATAAATAAGTAAAGTACACAGCCAGACAGGAGACAGTTTAGAAATGGGCAAGACAGAGCCTGCTGGGACATTGGGAGTCCTAAGGGGTTCATTTAAAATAGGGCCACCAGGGAAGGCCTCACTGAGAAAGCACCATCTGAGCAGACTTGAAGTGGGTGGGGGCATGAGATTTTGGGAAAACATTCCGGGCAGAGGGAGCAGCCTCGGCCCCAGGGCAAAGGCTGGCCAGGTCTGGGAGCAGTGAGGAGGAGGAGGAAGAGGAGGCCTCAGCAGGGTCCCAGGAGGGAGGAGGCAAGTTCGGGGGAAGGGTAGTGGGTGAGTAAGGCTGAACGCATGGAGCCTTGAAGGCCCCTGTAAGGACATCAGCGTTTTCTCCCAGTGAAATGAGAAGCCACTTGCAGGTTTGCGTCAAGGGTGGGACATAATCCTCTTGCATTTTCAAAGGATCACTGTGGCTTCTGGGTTGAGCCTGGGCTACAGGGGCGAGGGGAGGTGCAGGGGACCAGGACAGAGGCTCCAGGCAGGAGTCCCACCAGCGAGGTGCTGCCTGTGGAACCCTCAGCTGTGGCACAGGGTCCTGACTCTGATATGGCCATTTCTGTTTTTAGGAGAGCCCGGCATGGAGGGGCCTATGGGCCAGAGAGGGCGTGAAGGCCCCATGGGACTTCGCGGTGAACCAGGGCCACCTGGGTTTGGAGAGAAAGGGGACAGAGGTAAGAAGCAATTCCTTCACCAGGAGGGGTAGCTGCATCCGTGATTCCTTCTCGTATCTTTCTCCCACCCTTGTTTCACTAGCCTTCACTGGGCACCTTGAGCCAAGGTCTGCGCCTGGCCCTCTGGAAACAGTGATCTAATGAGGGGCCAGGGCCAGGCTGCAGGTCCAGGCCTCAGGCTAAGAAGCCGGGGTGCTCAGAACCTTGGAGAACACAGGGAAGGGGCTTCCTGAGCTGGGCGGGGAGGAGTCAGGGCTGAGGGGGATGCTGGTGGCAGGGCAGGGCCTGATGGAAGGCGGAGTAGAGTTCAGGCCTTGGAGGCTCTCCTGGCTCTCCTTCAAGGAAGAAGGCCCAGAAAGTCCAAGACAAAGGCCCCATCCATCCTGAAGGGACAATTTCGCAATTAGACATTTGACCATGAGTCTGTTTGTATCAGGAGAAACCAGAAATCCCTCAATGCCAACAGATCATGAGCTAGAAGCTTTATTTCTTTCTCTTAAAATATTGCTCGAGAAGACAACAAATGTTTATTGAGTACCTGCTGGGTGTCAGACTTCATGGAGTATACAGGCTCTGGGGGTAGAGACTGGTGTGTTGTTAATTCATGGCCTCAGGGAGGCACCAAATGACTCAGAGGCCACTGGCAGGGCGGGAGCCATCCTCCAAATGACACCACCAGGTTGGGTGGGCAACCAAACTTGGGGGACTCTCTCTGAATGCTCATTTCTCCCCAGGGCCTGCTGGTGAACCCGGTATTCAGGGCCTACCTGGTGTCCCAGGTTCTGTGGGTCCCAAAGGTAAGTCAAGCACCCAGGGTGGTACCCAAGTTTACCGTGTCCAGGATGGATCACAGAGGTCCAGGAGCTGGGATCTCAGACGGCCCGAAGCCCCTGCCCAAGGCCTGTGCAAGGATGATGGGCCCAGGGAGAGTCCCTCCACAAGACAGTCTCTGGGGGTCAGGATTGGGGCCGTGGTGGATTTAGGGCCATGTTTCCTTCTGTCTTCGTTGGCCCCGTTATGTGACCCCCGAGTGGGTGAATGGATCAGGAAATCAGAAGCTGTGCCTGACTGGGACCTAGGTGCACATATTAGAAATAAATATGTCTGGACAACCCAGGAGTATGGAGTGTCTCAGTGCAATGCCCATCTAGTCACCTCTCTTCCCTCCCCCTGCCCCGGCCCAAATGTCTTACTCTGGCTTGAGAGGAACAGGGGTCTCTTGATCCCACCAGCTGCCGCTTCTTCCTTGAGGAAGACTTTGCATTGGACTTGGGTCATTGTGGACCCACTGGCTCTGGGATCCTAGCAAGAACCCACACTGTGTGGGTGACATCCATATACACAGCCCTTACCTGGAAGTGAACTCTCAACCCTCCACTTGACCTTCACCATGGGGTCAGATGTCCCTGGCCTATACCTGACTCTTCTAATAATTCTTTTGTTGTCCTTCCCAGGTGCCAGCGGTTCTCCTGGCCCACAGGGTCCCCCAGGTAAGTGTGCTTTTTTGTATAAACAGATGCTATTTCGGGGGCAGAGAAAGGGATGCTAAAAAGGAAAACAAACATTTTAAATGCAAAAGAAGCAATTATAAAGAGAGCCTCTTGGAGGCACAAACTCACTGTGTCCCCTACGGCTGAGGCAGTGTACCAGGGTCCTATGAGAGCAATTCTGACCTGGCCTGGAGCTGCGGCCGCCAGAAGCTTCAGCAGCAGGCACTTCCCACCCTGCCTTCACCCTAGCAAGCGCCTGCCTCTACCTCATCCCTTGGGCCAGAGCTCCTCCTGCTCTCCTGGGGATCTCAGTCTACAGCCCACACTATAATGCAGGCTAGTGTCTCCGCCAGGGTCCCATGAGGTGTCCTTATGCCCAGGGCCTGGTAATCACAGGGCCAAAGAACCTGGACCAGGCCGATGTAGAGGGGGCACGGGGAGGAGTCTGAGGAAGACGGGTGTGTGTCTGTGTGCACGTGTGTACATGTGTGTGTAATTGTGTGTGCCCGAGTGTGCCTGCGTGTGTGTCTGGCCCTTCCAGAGCTGGGGCACTCACTCTGCTGCATGGTTTCCTCTGCTCGCAGGCCCTGTAGGTCTCCAAGGGCTCCGAGGCGAAGTAGGACTCCCTGGTGTCAAAGGTAAGCTAGAGGGAAGGACCGGGGAGGGGATGTCACCTGTAGGTGCTGCTCACTCAAGAAGAGGGTCTGGGGTGGGGGTCAGCAAGGGTCTAATGGGCACAAGCAACAGCCTGTGCAGGCTGAAGAGTGCATGAGGAGATGGGCGGTCAAGGCTGTGGGGTTGGGGGCCTGTCTTCAGACGTGGAGCACTGCCCTTCTTGGTCTTCCTTGCCAAAGCTTTTTACACCAAGATGTCCATACCCTTTTTCAGGTGACAAAGGACCTATGGGACCACCAGGACCCAAAGGTATGTTGCTCCTGCTGCTAGCAGCTCATACATTACCAGAGTCTGCTTGACTCCTGAGAACCCAAATGTGACCCCGGCCCCAGGGCCTAAGAATGCAGAAGACTCTGGCTCTTGGTCCCTGAAGCTGAGTGGGATGTGGGAGGACATCCTAGTGCAATCTCTCACATATGGAAACCAAGGCACAAAGAGAGGACACAAAGCATCCACATTACAGAGCTGTGGTTGGGTGGCCCTCGGTGTGACAAGGGTAAACAATGAGGTCCTTGTCCTCCTTGTCAGGTTCTCCTTGTGCCCATAGCACCCACTGTATGCCAGCAAGGGCTGGGGGCATTTTAGGGGTGGGCCCCAACCCCGAGGGACATCAAAGTGCCCCCCTTGGCTTCATGAATGACAAGTTTTCTCCAACATTCTGCTGGCAGTAGCTTCCAGATACAATGAGAACTATTCTACCAGGTGTCAGGAGTCTGGCGCCCATCTTACTGGGTGAGAATGTTGTCCTTGCTCCTGACTGACTGATCCTTTCTGCCCTACCCCCACCCCATTTTTGTTTTAGGTGACCAGGGCGAGAAAGGACCACGAGGCCTCACAGGTCAGTCCTACACGGGAATCCGCTTTGATCCTTAAAGGAATTTTGTAAATCTATCAGGCAGTAGAGGTGGGGAAAAAAAATACAAAAGTGTGAAACAGAATCTCTGTCTAAAAACCTTCAGAGAACTTGCAATCTAGGAAAAGCACAAGATGAAATAGAGCGCTGAACGGAGTATAAGCCAGCATCAAGATGTATAGTCCAGACAGTAAATGTTTAGGGCAGAAAAGGGAGTTCATGATTATCTCTGATTCTTTTTGGTGAATCCAGTTGAGAAAATCAAGCTCTTCCCAAAGTAGCAGAGAGTTTGCACTGCTTGCACCCCCTCATTCACTCGCCTCCTGCCAACTCGCATGATTAAAAAGGAAATTAATAGTAACGATACTTGTGCCTACAAGGGGCAGCTCTCTGTTGCCAAGAAAATAAGACTCATATACATACTCCTTTAGACCAGGCGTGGCTCTGGGCCAGAACTTGCCTGCTGCCCAGGGGCCATAAAAATCTGACCATAAAATCTAAGCAGACACTGCATCCCCAACATCCGGTTGGCACCCCAAGCTGATCAGGTTGGGGAGGTGGCGGGCTTGGAGTGGGCAGGGAGGATGCAGCGTCCTACCACTGCCAAGGACGTGAAGCTTGGAAGCCTCCAACCGGCCATCCCGTTTCCTTTGCAGGTGAGCCAGGCTTGAGAGGTCTGCCTGGTGCTGTGGGTGAGCCTGGAGCTAAAGGAGCAATGGGTGAGTGTCCCGAAGGAGCAAACGCAGCGAGTCTGCCCCATCCAGGTCATCGTCATGGCTCTAGGGCTGAGATACTTCTAGAGCCACTTCTTCTGTTCTCATATCTGCCCAACCCCTAGTACAGGCTCCATTTACAGGCCGTTCCTGGGCCTTCATACCCTCTGGGGCTCAGAGAGTGGCAACCATCACCGTGGATTTCTCACTGCTGTGGTTGGGGGGGCAGGGTATGGGGGGTATGGCAGGACATGGCCTCCACCCTGCTCTCTGCCTCTAAGCCACCCAGGAGGCCCCAAGGGAGGACAGGAAGGTGTTGGGGTCCTTTGGAACCCATGATATTCCCTGATACTCCAGGGCTGGTCTCACAGCCGAATCCAGGGTTCGACCCTTTTGCTGACCCTTACCGAGGGGCCTGGGGGCCAGGACATGGAAGCTGGCCAAGGGCCCTCAGAAGGCCAGGCATTTAGCACCGAGTCCCAGAAGGGTTTAAGCCCCACCGATGGTGCATGAAGTGTATTCACTTTCTCATTCATTTAACAAATTATCAGGAAGTGTTGACTGCATGCAGGTTGCCTTGGTGGGCAAATAAGATGCTTCACTTCCCTGAAAGGAAGATAAAGCCTATATGGGGTGACAGGTGCCTCAAAAAGGACATTGTGCTAGGAGGATACGCAGGGAGATTTCTTCCAACCAGAGAATGAAGGCTGTGGCATTTCAGATTGTCTTAAAAAGTAAGAAAGATTTTAATCGTGGTCAATTTGGAAACTTCCGTGCAGAGACAACAACATGGGGGAGGAAAGACAAAGATGCGGGGAAAGGCAAGACTTGGTCCCAGAAGGACCTCAGAGAGGTTGGGATAATGCCCAGAGCAGAAGGGACAAGAACTTGGAGGACCCTGACTTGCAGGACTTCGAGTACCTGAGGCAGGCATTTATTGAGCATCTGGTGTGGGCTGCGTCCTGTGAAGGGCACTAGAGATGCAGTGAGGCGTTGCTGAGCAGCTCTTCACAGGAAAATAAACATTGGTTTCGGAGAAGAGGGCAGGGAGACAGCTGCGTCCAGGTGATGTGACAGAGACCAGGCTTTCTCCGCACTGGACGGCTAGACGAAGGGCCCATGGGCTCCCTGCCTGGGAGACGACCTGATGTGAGGCTGCTGGGCTGGAGAGGGAGGGTGTCCCAGAATAGCTCCTGGAGTCACTGACGCACTGTGGTTCTGCTTCCCTAGGCCCTGCTGGCCCTGACGGACACCAAGGCCCAAGAGGTTGGTCACTGATCGGCTCCCCTCCCTCTCACTGCCTCCCCTGCCTGCCACCCCCTGCCCTGCCCACATCCCCTAATCATAACACCAGAGGGGCATGTGTCACGTGGAAACATGCAGAGCCCAGGTCTTGTTAGTGTTCTCCTCCCCACCTGCCCGCAAGTCACTCGGCAAAACCCCGAAGAAAGCGTCGACTAAGATGTGCCGGCCTGTTCGGCTTTCCTAGAAGGAAAACATTTGCACATTGGTCATGCTCTCTCTAGGCGAACAAGGTCTCACAGGGATGCCTGGGACCCGAGGCCTACCAGGACCTTCTGGAGACCCAGGAAAGCCAGGTACCAGAGTGGGAAGAGGGAGCCATGCCCTTGCTCTGTGTGTGTGTGTGTGTGTGTGTGTGTGTGTGTCCTGACACCTGAGTCATCAAGTCTGGCAACTAGAAGGAAGACATCAACAGCGGAAAGCAAGGGGTTCGAGGAAGAGGCAAGAAGTCTCTTAAAAATCACAGAGCTTAGCGCCACCTCAGTGCCTTGCTCTTGTGAGCCCTTCCCCTTCGGTCCACCTCTCCGGGGCTGGCCATGCCTCGACCCTCACCAACACACACCCATCTGAGCAGAGACGCCATTGCTGGCATCTCTGCCGAAGGCCCAAGCAGAGCAAGATCCTCAGGGCGTTGGTAGGAACAGACCAAACCATGCCGAGAGAGCTGTGAGGGGCGAGGTTGTTCATCAGCAGGCTGTGAGGACCAGGGGGGCCTCCCGGCTCCTTTGTGGGGGGGCGCAGTTGGGAAACACCAAGGAGGGAACCTGGGGGCAGCATTAGGGGTCAATGATTGTATGAGATTTCTAGATCCATAGCTCTTAGATGCCAAAGAGTCTGTGGTCCCAAAAGGGCTAGGGACCATCGCCCGATGGAGCAGCGGGTCACTTCACCTCCAAGTGCAGGACCTGCTCTCCGGCCAGCGCTGGGGGATCCTGGAGTCTGGTGGCCCCAGACTCGGGGTTTGTCCTCCCACCCCATCGATCCGTCCAGCTCCTGCAGCTGAGGGTGCAGCTCCTCACCCCTTCAACTCCCCCCTCCTGTGTTTTATTTCCTGTAGGTCTCACGGGACCCCAAGGACCTCAGGGTGAGTCGCTGGGTCACTCCCGCCTCCAAACACCACCTGCCGAGCCTCCCATCCCAGCCTTCCTGAATTCCGCAAGCGCCTCTCCTCCAGTCACCTTAGAGTTTCCTCTCCTCCTCCCCTCAGCCTCCCAGCAAAAATGAGTCCAGGTCCTAGTACTGTGAGTCTTGAGAAGCACCTGAGGAAGGAAAAGTGTCCATAGAACAATCTAGAAAGCCATTCTGGTAGAAGTGAAGTTAGGTCATGTGCCATTTCTGTCTGCCTGCGCCCTGCTCCCTTCCGGTGCAGGAATTCCCGCAAGGAGGCTCCAGGCCCGGGAGTTCTGGGAGTTCTGTCGGTCCCACGGAGGCCGGCAGCCGCGCTGGGTGGGAGGGAGCGGCAGCTCGCCGCACGCAGAAGGGCCCAGTTTCTCTGCGACAGCTTCAGTGTCAAAGTCGGTCCTATAGTTGGACCAGTGCGCACCCATTTGGATTTGAGAAGTTGTCACCATACCCAGCCCCAACTCCTAAAGGAAATAAAGCAAAGACGTAAAATGAAATCAAGCAGCAGGTCCTCCCAAAATCTGAGTGCACAGGGACGTCCTTCAAATGCTCACTGGTAGAATTCAGCAGACGAAAGCGAGAAGTGGGTGCTGCATCAGCTCTAGGAAGCCCAGCCCCTACTTCCCTACGCTGCAGGAGAGAGGTGGAGACAGTGGCTGCTTTCCTGACTGCTGGGGGCTCATAACCCAGAGGGACTTAGATCCCCCAAAGCTAAGTCCATGGGCCTTTGCTTCCCTCGAGCCCAGCTGTTGCCCCATTTCCCGAGAAGGGGCTCAGTCAGACAAAGAGCCCCTGGTCCCCAGCCCCCGCCCCAGGGGCCACCTGGGCTAGAGCAGAAGGCAAAGCCAGATAGGTCTCCAGATTCCCATAGGCCACTGTGGCTGTGCCGTAGGAAGCGCTAGTTACTAGCAGAGGGTGCCTGGAATTGCTGGGCCTTACTCATCCTGACTGACTTGTTTTCAATCACATCAGGACTTCCTGGGACCCCCGGCCGACCAGGGGCTAAAGGTAAGTGATTTTCCAGATTAGATAGTCCTTCTTTCGCTAGTCATTTCTTCAGGAGGGGAAGGATTGGCAGGAGGGACGCCCCTCTGCCCAGAGCCTGGATCAACAGTGGCATCTAGTGGCTTCAGTCCCAGGCCGTGAGGCCGGGAAGCCAGAGACTAGTTCTGATCAACAGAGCCTGAACCTCAAGCGCTGGCAGCCCCCGCCCGCCCTGGCCCAAATCCCGAGCCTCAGTATGGTACCTGGGCATCTTCAGGCTCTCGCTGGAGGAGGATCTGAAAGTGTGCTGCCCATCCTCCTCAAGCCAGTCCACCCCTAGCTTACCTTTAAAATGTCCCCCTAATGCCCTATCCCCCCTCACTTAGGCTTGGTCCCCATACTGTGACATTTCCCCAGGACAGGAACCACCCCCTCTGGTTTTATCCACACAGGGGGCTTTAATCCAGGAAGGGAGGAACATCTAAGATGCTGTTAAGAGGGAAAGTCGTCCCTGGGGTGTGACTGGAGTGGACGTGGAGACCCCCACACAGAGGGTGGCACTCTTGTCCTGTTTTGCTCCCCTGCCATTGTCCAGTTCTGCACCCTTAGACCCCAACCTTGAGCAGTCCAGGGATAAATGATTCTCAGGGACTTCTTCTGTCCCTGTGACCTCCTATCCCTGAACCCTGATATTCTATGGAGCTATGCTCTGTCACGAACAGTCACTGTCACCTTGGGGAGACCCAAGGAATAAAATAACTACTTTCCAGAAACTATTTCCAATGCCTAGTTGGGCCAAGGAGTTCTTTTAGGACAAATAAATGTAATTAAAAACAATAACAACTGAGTTCGCACTTCCCAGACAGATCTCTGGGTCCGTAGGTCCTTTTATGGATTGATGGCACCTTCAGTTAGACACGCACAGGTTTGCAGATTCCCCAGGATACCAGGCACCCCGTCCTTGAGGGCCTGTGACTTCCTGCACGGGGAACTTAAGACCCTCCCCGGACAATGCACACAACAGACGAGCATTTTACCTAATACTGGTAAAATGAACCCCGGGGGCTGGCGGATGGCCAGCAGAGGCCCACCCTCCACTTCCCCTCGGAGGGAAGTCAATATCATCCCCATGTGCGGGTGACCGAATTGCTCACAGACCATGGGAAATGACAAAAGGGGCCCCTGAAGGTCCCCAGGGGAGGCCTTTTCCATCCTCTGCTTCACTCATTTGGCTCCTGAGTCTGGATTTCCGAGATGGCATCTGGTAGGCAATACATGTGGCACAGTGTGACTCCGACATTCCCTTCCCGGAAGTCCTCCGTGTTTTCAACCCTCTAAAGCCACAGGCAGAAAAGAGATCTGTTAACATTTACGTAACACAGTTCCCAGCTTACCAGCCACAGAATCCCCTTTTAACTCTGCACAGCTCCTACTACTGTCCCAGAGAACTAGCGTCTCAAGGGGCACCCTGGAACCAAGCCTTACCGGGAAGGCTCACATCTCCGTCCTTTGACCTCTCAGTGCATTTCCTACCTTAGGCCATTCCCAGTAAGGGCCTGAGACACCCGCTGAGATGCCATCTGTAGAAGACAGAGAGTGAGAGTGGGAATGACTCCTGAGTCAGCCTCATTCCAGCATCACTAAAAGGCAAACTCTCTGACATCCACCAATGAAGCCCCTGCATGGAGTCCCAGCTTCTTCCAAAAGCGAATGTGGGCCAAGAAGATCAATACTTCGGCCTTCAGGGTCTCCAGTGCAGAGACTGGTGCTTAATGCGTCCTGCATGCTCCCTTTAGTTCATTAAAGTGCCATTAGCCTGCAGTTAGAGGCCCAGGAGTGGATCTCAAATGCAATCAGAAGCCTTGGAAGTGATTTATTAGGCCAGGAACTGATCCTGGGAACAACCACTCTCCTTCTCCTCCCCTCACAGGTGAACCAGGCGCTTCAGGCAGGATCATGACTGCAGGTAGGCTGGCCCTGTGTTGTATGTTCTCATATACCCAGCATCTGCCCCAGCTCTGCCTTAACAGCCTCCAAGAAGTGCCAGTCTGTGGGAGCTTTGGGCAGGACGCAGTGCTGGGCTCTTTCAGCAGTGAGGCGGTGGGGGGAGTTTAGAAGTAATGAGAGCAAGAGGTGCTGGCCTGGCATGGGTCCCAGTACCCCTGAGCCAGAAGAGTGGGACTCAGCGTTCCATGTGCCTTCTGTTTTCAGAGGGGTCATCGACTCTCACCGTCCCAGGCCCTCCGGGACCTCCTGGAGCTATGGGACCCCCAGGACCTCCAGGTGCCCCAGGTCAGTCCATTTTCTTGCTTTGCCCCAAATCAGCAGTAGGCCTTGGTTGCATTTGAATGTAGCAGCATTCACCCAAATCCTGAAATACAGGGCAGAAACTGGGGGAGTAGAGCAATGAGGTTGCTGAGAAAGCCCCCTCCCAGACAGCCGAGAAAGCCCTCATCACACACTAGCGAGTAGCCCAAGCACTGCACAGGCCACAGCACTATCGGAGGCACAAGCTGGTATATGATTTGCCCAACGTCACTTGGCTAAGAATTAGCAGAGTCAGGATTTGGCCCAGATCCTTCTGCCTCCAGAGTCAGTCAGAGTGCTCGGTCCTCAAATTACATCCTCCTGAAAAACAGTTTGATAATATGCATCAAGGGCAACAAAAATGCTAGGAATCTAGAGAAAATATCCCAAAATTGTTCAATGATAATGAAATTGGTTACAAAAAATATGAAGATTTAAAGAAATTTGTTAGGAGATAAAGGTATTATTTAAAAGAGCAGATTGCTAGATAATGTGTGCTCTGTGGTTACAACAATATTTTTACTAGATGCAAAAAAAAAAAAACCTGCTAAAAAGAAATAAAATGCCTACAAGTTAAGGAATTATGGATAATACCTTTTTCTGTTTTTCCAAAATGCCTGTTATTTTGTTATACAGTTGACCCTTAAATAACATGGTTTGAACTGCACAGGTTCACTTATATGTGATTTTTTTCAATAAATATATTAGAACATTTTTTGGAGATTTGTGAGAACTTGAAAAAGCTCACAAACAAACTTTATAATTTTCTGAATAACGTCTTTTCTCCAGCTTACTTTGTGGTAAGAATATAGTATATAATACGTATAACACAAAATAAATTGACTATTGATGTTATTTGTAAGGTTTCTAGTCACAGTAGGCTATTAGTAGTTAAGTTTTTAAGGAGTCAAGGTTATACTGTGTAGGGGGTCAATGCCCTTAACCCCTGTGTTATTCAAGGGTCAACTGTATCTACTTTTTAATTCTTTAAAAATGTTCATGTGTAAATACAATATATGATTTAACATGACCAATGCAAGTATGGACCAGCCTTTCCTCTTGATAAGTGCAGTGAGAGAGGGGACAGTGTGGGCATTTAGAAGTCCCTCATCATTGGACAGTGTCAGAGAGGGCGGTCCTGCCCATCTCGGGGGCCCGGTACCTGGCAGAGGAATTCCCACTGGGATGGACCATAGGGCTGGTCTCAGATTGCTTATTGCTCTCAGATAAGCAAGCCGACCTCTTTGAGCCACTGTTTCATGCCTCATAAGGAAGCTACATGAATACCCAGGACCTGGCTTTCTTCAGTTCTTTCTAGAACTGTGACTCTAGGGGTGTGACAAAGTCTTCTCTTTTCCAACCCCATGTCCAGGCCCTGTCGGTCCAGCTGGTCTCCCAGGACAGCAAGGTATGTCACGTCCTGAAGGAACACATGACTGTAGGCTCAGTCGGGAGGGCTTCCTGCCCAGACTAGACTTGGGCTCTGATCTTTAAGTGAAGCAAGAGACATGCATTTGGGGAAGGGGGTGGGCGGGTGACACAGTTCTTCACCAAGGGCCTTGCAAGGCCTCAGCTGCAATGGCGACACTGCCTCTCATCCCCTTCCATGTCTCTGAGAAAGTAGGGGTCCTTCGGACAGGGGATTGAAGCTCTGTGGCCCCCTGGTCAGGGTACAGCTGTTTTCACAGGCCTCAGGCCTCTTGTGACAAGATCTTGACGATCATGCCACTGTCCAGAGATTTATCCAAATACCAAAAAACAGTCAGGCTTAGGAAAAGCTGATCCACCTCCTCCTGGGTGTTTCTTGGCTGACAGGACAGTTCTCAGCCAACTTGCTGGCCTGCCCTGCCCCAGACACCTGGGCCGCTGCAGCCCATCCCGAGGGAAAGCACTGACCGGTTGCTGTGGGGGTACCCACCCCAACTCTGTGATCTCCCCGACAGGCCCGCGAGGGGAGCAAGGAATTGCTGGTGAATCCTTCCTTAGCAGCAGCAGCAGCTCCATCTCTGAGATCCTCTCTGCCCGTGAGTGCCCCCACGTTCTCCAGGACAGGTGACGCAGGGCCCAGAGGGAGAGACACCGGTGCACTAGGGCTGTGGCAGCTGCACCAGTGAGCCATGAGGAGCCCCAGATGTGGGCAAGGGCAACCAGGTCCTCTGGAATGCAAGGCTAGCAGAGAAGGAACAGCAGGGTTTTTGTCAGCTGTGGGGATGAGTCCCTGGGGATGGGGCAGCTGTCAGTGAGGTTCTCGGAACTCTGCGAGAACCAGGAGTATGCAGGGCCTCCAAGGGAGCCAGACATGGTGAGTGTCCCCAACAGAAATACTGCATCCCCCACTCACTGGGGGCAATGACAAGGGTCTGTGGGTTCTCAGTCCGTGGGAGGGCCAACTCCCAGGTCCTCCTGTTCCCGAAGTCCTTTAAAGAGCCCAGGCAGAGATGCCACTGGGCCTCCTACACTTGGGCACCTGAGCATCTGGACACCTGGACAGCAAAGACAACAGCCAGCCCCGGTCCAGCAGTCCCTATGTGCCAGAGATTGTGCCATGTCATCTCATTGAGTTTTCATAAGGCCCCTGTGACACATGTGATATGTGTCTGGTTTACAGAGGAGGAAGCTGTGGCTGAAAGAGGTCGAGAGCTCACCCAAAGTCACCAACTAGAAGCGGCGGAGCAGGGATTCAAACTCAGACTATCTGACGCTGAAGCCGCATTCTTAGCCATCGCTCAATGCACCCATATTAGCTATCAGGGAGTTCAACAGCAACCCTGCCCTGCTTCTGAGCAAGGGTGCCTCTAGTAGAGGGTGTGCTTGAGGGTCATGTGCTCTGACCCAGGGCTTGGCGTGTGGGTGCGAGTGTAGCCTGGCGAGGGGTGAAGCTGGCAGATAGCAGCTCCACGTCAGCTTTTGCTCATTTCTATTTTCTTCTCTCTACAGAGGGTCTTGATTTACGAGGTCCCCCAGGCCCACCTGGACCTCCTGGGCCGCCAGGTGAGCATGTCGGGGATCTTTGGAAGGTTAGGAATCTTGGGGGACAGGGAAGTAGAGGCACTTAGTGAGGAAGCCAAAATCCTGCTCTCAGGGGCGGGATTGGTTCTCTGGGTTCAGCACCTCCTCTTCCTCCCTCTCTTCTACAGGACGTGCCATTCCAGGCCCCCCAGGCCCTCGAGGCCCAGCAGGTGAGAACAGAGCTCCCTGGCGGGAGGTGCCAGATGACGGGACCCAGAGCCCAGGCTTCCCCTGGCCTGGCTCTTAGGAAAGAGCTTTCCTACCACTTTTCCTGGGCAGAGAGTTCCTGGCCCACCTCTTGACATTAATAAATCTTGATGGTTCTCTTATCTAGGGGAAGGTGTGCCAGGTCCGCCGGGCCCACCAGGATCTTTCCTGAGCAACTCAGGTAATGTGCAGTCAAGTCACACCTGTCCCCACCTCGGTCCTAGCCCCAGTACATTCTGTGGTCACAGCATTTGGCCTTCCTGACCTAGTCACCACATTTCCTCCTGACATTACACTGGAGGTGTATTTGCATAAATTCCATGCCACCTGCTGCATGTAGAGAGGGTAAATGATGCCAGTCCCGCCTCCCTGATAGTCCCTGGTAGCCTAGCCTGAGGGCGGGAGTCAGTTCTGCGGTTGGGAAGATCTGGACTGGGAAAACCTGATTCCTGTCCTTGGGGAGCCCCAGTTTGATAAAATAGACAGGACACATGGACATGAAATGAGATCAATGCCAACAATAAAATATAGAAATATATGGAAATAACTTTAGAGCAAACATTATCCCAGAACTTCTCTCTAGTAGAAAATCAGTCCATCCATCCATCCATCCATCCATCCATCCATCCATCCATCCATCCTTCTATCTATTTGACAAATATCGATTGAGCATCTACAGTATGCCAGGCACTGTGTTAGGTGCTACTCCCTCATGAACATCACTGCACCCACATTCAAAACTATTTCTTTCCTCTGCAGAGACCTTCCTCTCTGGCCCTCCAGGCCCACCTGGCCCCCCAGGTCCCAAAGGAGATCAAGGTGAGAACAGCATCTTGACATTAAGATGTGCCTCGACATATCGACTGGTGGCCAGGAACACGGGGTGTGGGGTGCACGGTGTTCAGAAGCTCTACAGAGAATTCCCACCTGCGCATTGGCCCGGTGGGAGGAGAGGCATGAGGAGCCCCAGGCTATGTCTGCTCCAGCCCTAGAGCCCCATCCTCTCCCCATGGGCCCCTTGAAGTCACAATAGGTGGTTAATACATGTCTCACAACTCTCTGCCTTCTTCCCTCAGGTCCCCCAGGCCCCCGAGGACACCAAGGTACAGTAGAGCTGGTATCAAACAAAACCAGGAGTGGGGGTGAGCGTTGGGGTGGGGAAAGCTGACCTTCCAAGAGACTTGAGCAAAAGTAGATCGGAGTGTGTGTCTGCCAGTGGTTGAGACTGTGTGTGTGTGTGGCCGCTCTAGGTGCTGCCCAAAGCACAGTGCAGCCCCAGCAATCATGAATCTTGCAGAGCCTTGGGAGGGGAAGGTGCTGTCTTGGGCTGGGGCCTGGGGAGGGAGGACAGCACAACTGACCTCTGCCCTCTCACTGCGTCCCTCAGGCGAGCAAGGCCTCCCAGGGTTCTCCTCAGGTAAGTGCTGAGTCCCCCTCCCCGTCCCCACTGCAGGCTCTGGCCAGAGCCGCTCCCAGCCCTGGCTGACTGCATTGTGTGTGGTGTTGGCTTCCAGGTTCCAGTTCCCTCGGACTCAATCCACAGGGACCACCCGGCCCTCGCGGACCCAAGGGTGACAAAGGTCAGTGAGGGAGTAACCAAGAATGTGGTGAGGAGTGGTAAGGCTGGCCCCCCAGAGCCTGACTAGTGAGCAGCAGGCACTTGGTGCTAAAGCCTTGGGAGGAAGAAAAGGGTAAAGAAAGGAAGGGGCTAGAGGGAGGAAGGGTTGGGGCTGTGGGGACACACAGTTTCTACCCAAAGGGAGCTCGTGGTGTCACAGCAGAAATGGACTAAGAGATATGCTGATAAGTGTGGTCAGACTTAATAAGGGAAGGCTTCTCAGAGGAGGTGATGTTCAAGGGCTTCTTGTTTTGGACTCCAGGTGATCCCGGCGTTCCAGGGTCTCCTGGCATTCCCGGTGGTCTCCTTCAAGGTAAGAACCAAAGGTGACCAAAGTTCCTCTCCCCTTCCTCAAGCAAGGCTGATGATGCCAGTGCGGACACTGATTCATTCATTCATTTATTCATTCCTTCGTCCATGATTCATTGTTGATTAGGTACTTTCTCCACGTGCTAGGATCTCTGAGCTGCCTTAAGGAGGTTGCAAGTTAGTGGGGGCAGGAGGGAAGGACCCCTGCACGATAAAGATGGCTAACAATGCACATGACAAAAGATGGAGACAGAGCAGGCCCAGAAGCTGGGCTGTTTAGAGACGAGGGCAAAGAGCAGGTTGCTGAAGGGTTTGGGCTGGAGAGCTCCCAACTCTGGGCCCCTTGCAGACAGTGACTGCTGCAGGCACTCCTTTCCTCTCATTTTTGGGGGGCCCTTCTCTTTGCCACTGTCCTCTTTCTCCTACTGAGAAAGACCCTCCCTCCCCAGACCATAGAAGCAGTGCCTGGGCCCCTTTGTCTGACCCTAAGGTGGAGAAACCAGCTCAGAAGGCTTTCTCTCTTCCAGGGGGATCGTCATCCAGCACCATGTTCATGCCAGGCCCACCAGGCCCCCCTGGACCCCCTGGGCCTCCAGGTTCCATCAGCAGCTCTGGCCTGGAGATTCAGCAGTACATCTCTGAGTACATGCAGAGTGAGTGCCCGGGTGGGAGTCGGACTGTGTGTGCATGCGTGTGTGTGTGTGTGTGCGTATGTGCGTGCATACACAGCCATTTCTAAGGCAGACCCAGGTCTTCCACCCCTGGAGCTGGGACTACAGGTCCGTGAGCTGCTGCCTTCTCCTGGCTGTCCACACACATGGCCTCAGCCTCGCCCCAGTAGAGGCTTGCTTACCCACATGCTTACCCACACGCTTACCCACACGCTTGTCCACATGTACACACAACTACACATACTATCACACATGTATACTCCCCAACCCCATCCCTGTGCCCCCTGTGGACGTGAGTGTGTGATTTCTGCAAATGTGAGCATTAGGACTTTGTCAAAAGTGCAGCTAACTAGAGTCTTGGTGGCCCATAGCCCTCGAGTACCTCCTGACCCAGCATAGGCCCCTGCCTCAGTGTCTCCATTTGTAACAAGGGGTGTCTAGGCTCCCTGCTGGCCCTGCCTTGGGCCTGTGTGTGGGGTGGGGTAGGTATTTCATCAGGTTCTTTAGGTCCCCTCCACAGGGAAGACATGCCCACTTGGGGACAGGCTTGACTTTCTTTTTTGGCAGGTGACAGTGTTAGGTCCTATCTGTCTGGAGTTCAGGGTCCCCCAGGCCCACCTGGTCCCCCCGGGCCTGTCACCACCATCGCGGGTGAGACCTTCGACTACTCAGAGCTGGCAAGCCTCGTCGTGAGCTACTTACGGAGTAAGCCTCTCCCACTCCTGAAACAACCCTTCCCTCCAGGGTTCATTTTTGTTCTTGGAATCTCATCTCTTAATTCACTGCTGGCTTTGCCCTTCCTCTGAACATGATGTTCAAATCTGAATTCACGGTCATCAGGCCACTGGGAGGGAGCTAGCTTCAAAAAGGGTTTGTCCAGATGAAGCAACACTGCAGGGCCGTGTTTAGTGAGCCTTCTCGCAGTGGATGAATGTGTCCTAAGCATGTGAAAAGGGGTCATTTGGGTTGGCAGGGTCTCGTGGGAGTTCGGCTAAGGGCTGTACCTGGATGAGTGTCTCCTGAAAACAAACTGCATTTCTTACCAAGCAAAAGCAAAACTTTGACCTTTCTGTGTTTTCAAAATAACTTCCTGTGCCCTGTTCAATTTGTCTCCCCCAAATGGAAACAGACAGTTGGCCAGGCCTTTGTGATTCTGCAATAATGGGGGTGTTGCTTCAGTAGGTACACAGGTAACCCCATGTTTCCTTTCCCACAGCTTCGGGGTACAGCATCAGCTCGTCTTCTGCCACCATCTCTTCTGAAGACATCCTAGCTGCACTACAGCGTGAGTCGCCTGCGGCAGGCTGGAGCGTGGAAGCCCCTCTGCTGTCCCCTGGCTCCCCTTGTCAGGCACACCTTGTCCGTCTCTGAGTCTTATGGGCTGCAAAGGGTGGATGGTTCTTCAGGACAAGAGGCCACTCCCTAACTGCACCCAACCACTAGTGAGTCAGCAGCTGACTGGAGAGGGGGCAGCAAATACCCTCAACCCATGCCAGGTAGCCAGGCAGGTGCCCCTTCAGGTACTTGGGGACTTGCTGGTTTCCTCCTGTGGGCCTGAGAGTGAGCTTGCATGTCACTCGGCAGCCAGTCCGTGTGGGGGACACCAGGCTGTGGCTACCCCACGGCCCAGGTGGGTCCATGCTAGCGCATTCTCTCCTTTCAGGGGACGATGTGCGTCAATATCTGCGTCAGTACCTGATGGGCCCTCGGGGTCCCCCAGGGCCACCAGGAACCGGCGGAGAATGGTCCCTGCAATCCTTGGACTATGCAGAGCTGAGCACTCGCATTCTCAGCTACATGTCAAGTGAGTGTCTGTCCTCTGCAGGCAGGGGTGATCGGGAGGGCCCGGGGTGAGGGAATGGGGCTAAAGTTCTCCAGAATGGCCCACTGACCGTCTCCCGTCAAGCCACACCAAACCCAGAAGGAGTGAGCGGCACTCAGAGCTTTCAAACCTGTGGCCCCAGGCAGGTCAAGGAGCCTGGCGAGGGAAGCCAAAATGAGTGTCTTGGGCACCATCCTGCTTGGAGTTTGCACACAACTCACACATACACTTCTCTACAGAGAGACACAGTTCACATGCACACTTCTCCACACACACTTCTCTATACACAAACACCTCCCCCCACACCACACCACACATTCATTGCTCGACATGCACAAACACTCCCACGCACCTAGCGGGAGGAGGGATGTGGGTCCTTTTTAACCCGCATTCTTCCCACTATCTACCTGGGGCCCCTCTTCCTTGGTGTCGTTACCCAGGATTGTGTCTCTGCGTCCATCTTTCTGCTGGTCCCTTCCTGCCGCCCCCTTTTCCCTCTCTCAGCCCCACTTCTATTCACACTGCGTCTGCCTGGCTCCCTCCCTGACAGGGTGTCTCCATTTGCCTTCCCTGTCTGATCTGAATCTATTACAACTTGGGATTTTGTTCCTCAGGTTCTGGAATCAGCATTGGGCTTCCCGGGCCCCCTGGACCCCCTGGCTTGCCGGGGACATCCTATGAAGAGCTCCTCTCCTTGCTCCAAGGTAAGGCTGAGCTGGGGACATCTGTCCAAGCGGTTTGGGACAGAAGGCAGAGCCCTTGGCCCAGGCCGTGACTGACTCCTTGCTTTTCCTTGGTGTCTCAGGGTCTGAATTCAGAGGCATCGTCGGGCCCCCAGGTCCCCCTGGGCCACCGGGGATCCCAGGCAACGCGTGGTCCAGCATCAGCGCGGAGGACCTCTCATCTTACTTGCGTAGTAAGGCGTGGGGAGCAGGGGTGAGGAGGGCAGAGGGCTGCAGCCAGCCTTCAGGGCTCCATGGGTTTCAGCAAGGGCGGGCATGCATTTAAGCCAGTCACCAGTTACCAAGTCCTCCTGCAGCACGTACACGGCTGGGCCCTGGAAAGGGGCGCATGAGCTTTGAGGTGCTTTCAGCCTGGGCAAAGGGCAAAGTAGGGAGTGTTCCCAGGTACAGCCCTTAGAGAACTCATGAGCCAGGATGTGAGCAGATACCAGGGCTGGAGTTCCAACTCTCAGTGACAGAAAGGCTGAGGGGGAGGGAATGTGATTTGGGTTGAATGAGGCTTAGACTTGGGAGTGGGCCAGTAGAGAGCAGTCATTCCTGGGTATTGCTCTGAGCCTCTGTCATTCTTCCTCCCTTCATCCAGGGGCCCCGCCTCATCGCCTCCTTTCAGAGAGGGGGGCCACATGGGGCCCTGAGCCCAGGCTGGGAATGCAGTGTTCTCAGCAGGGTGACCCCTGATCTTTCTCTTGCTTCCCATGCAGCTGCTGGCTTGTCATCCATCCCAGGCCCTCCGGGCCCTCCTGGACCCCCAGGCCCTCGAGATTGCTCTGAGCCTCTGTCATTCTTCCTCCCTTCATCCAGGGGCCCCGCCTCATCGCCTCCTTTCAGAGAGGGGGGCCACATGGGGCCCTGAGCCCAGGCTGGGAATGTTGCTCTGAGCCTCTGTCATTCCTCCTCCCCTCATCCAGGGGCCCTGCCTCATCGCCTCCTTTCAGAGAGGGGGCCACATGGGGCCCTGAGCCCAGGCTGGGAATGCAGTGTTCTCAGCAGGGTGACCCCTGATCTTTCTCTTGCTTCCCATGCAGCTGCTGGCTTGTCATCCATCCCAGGCCCTCCGGGCCCTCCTGGACCCCCAGGCCCTCGAGGGCCTCCAGGTGTCTCAGGAGCTCTGGCAACCTATGCAGCTGAGAACAGCGACAGCTTCCGGAGTGAACTGATTAGCTACCTGACAAGTAGGTGCCCTGAACATCACTGTCCCTCCTCTGTCCCCTTTTTAGACCTTGCTTCTCCCTGTAAGGGGAGCAGAAAGTACTTGAAGGGCCCTGGGAGGCCAAATACATGAGAAGAAACTGGGGAAAGCCCAGTTTCTTCCCAACCAGCACAGTCCTGCTCGTGTAAAAGTGCCTCAATATGCACATCCTGCTTAGGGCTGTTGGGACTCTTAACTCCCACCTCTTTCCACCCAGACCTGAGCTCCCGGGGTTTAAACAAGGGCGGGCATGCATTTAAGCCAGTCACCAGTTACCAAGTCCTCCTGCAGCACGTACACGGCTGGGCCCTGGAAAGGGGCGCATGAGCTTTGAGGTGCTTTCAGCCTGGGCAAAGGGCAAAGTAGGGAGTGTTCCCAGGTACAGCCCTTAGAGAACTCATGAGCCAGGGTGTGAGCAGGTACCAGGGCTGGAGTTCCAACTCTCAGTGACAGAAAGGCTGAGGGGGAGGGAAGGTGATTTGGGTTGAATGAGGCTTAGACTTGGGAGTGGGCCAGTAGAGAGCAGTCATTCCTGGGTATTGCTCTGAGCCTCTGTCATTCTTCCTCCCTTCATCCAGGGGCCCCGCCTCATCGCCTCCTTTCAGAGAGGGGGGCCACATGGGGCCCTGAGCCCAGGCTGGGAATGCAGTGTTCTCAGCAGGGTGACCCCTGATCTTTCTCTTGCTTCCCATGCAGCTGCTGGCTTGTCATCCATCCCAGGCCCTCCGGGCCCTCCTGGACCCCCAGGCCCTCGAGGGCCTCCAGGTGTCTCAGGAGCTCTGGCAACCTATGCAGCTGAGAACAGCGACAGCTTCCGGAGTGAACTGATTAGCTACCTGACAAGTAGGTGCCCTGAACATCACTGTCCCTCCTCTGTCCCCTTTTTAGACCTTGCTTCTCCCTGTAAGGGGAGCAGAAAGTACTTGAAGGACCCTGGGAGGCCAAATACATGAGAAGAAACTGAGGAAAGCCCAGTTTCTTCCCAACCAGCACAGTCCTGCTCGTGTAAAAGTGCCTCAATATGCACATCCTGCTTAGGGCTGTTGGGACTCTTAACTCCCACCTCTTTCCACCCAGACCTGAGCTCCCGCTAACGCAGCTTCCTCCCCACAGGTCCTGATGTGCGCAGCTTCATTGTTGGACCCCCAGGCCCTCCGGGGCCTCAGGGACCACCTGGAGACAGCCGCCTGAGGTCCATGGATGGCTCCTTCAGTCAGGGTAGCAGCTCCTCACACAGCATCAGCCGGGGCACCTCCTACAGCTCTTCCATGGGCATAGGAGGTGCCAGTGGAGGCTCCCTGGGTGAAGGGGGTGCCTTCGGCCCAGACCTTGGCTTGGGCCAAGGATATGGGGCAGCAGCAGGTGGCATGTACGGTGGTGATGGTGGATCATTTGGAGCCGGCTTTGCTGGCGGTCTGGATTACAACGAGCTGGCTGTCCGGGTGTCCGAGAGCTTGCAGCGTAAGTGGGGACACTTTGGCCTCGGTGCTAGTGGGGGCAGTGAGAGGAGCATGTGAGCATCTCCACATCTAGGCTCCAGAAACTCCTCTCATTTTTAGAGCACCTAGGCTGTGAGGCCAGCAATCCTAGAATCTGATGGACAGGGACTGAAGACAGGAGGCTCCAATCTAATTCTCAGCCAGCTTAGTTCAAGGGGCTGCAGTCAGGACCAGAACCTTGGCTACGGGGAACAGAGCATGTTGGTGTCTTTGTTCTTTGCTTTCCCACTAACTTGTGTGGGTCTCAGAAGTCTTTATGACTATAATGGTTTTCTGCTGGGGCTGAGGGAAGGCTGATGGCTAAGAAAGCCTTTCTCCCTGTACCTTATCAGCACAGCTGTGCAGGCAAAAAGCCTTTGATGAAAGTCTACTGCAGCAGAAACTGGTGCCAGTCATCAGGGGAGGACAAGAAAGCCACAGGGCTTTTCCTGTCACTTAACCTAGTTTAATTTTATCGGGGCTTAGACAATTATAGGGTGCTGTACTTTCACTGTGAAGAGGGTACCCACACATTTGTGTTTTTACAGGTCAGGGCCTACTGCAAGGGATGGCCTACACTGTCCAGGGCCCGCCAGGCCGGCCTGGGCCCCAGGGGCCTCCCGGCATCAGCAAGGTCTTCTCTGCCTACAGCAATGTGACTGAGGACCTCATGGACTTTTTCCGAAGTAAGGATCTTCTGTTTTCCCAGCCCATAACTTGCTGCACAGTCTCACATGGGGCCTGCTCCACAGAAACTACTCTCCTGAAAAACTTCACCGAATACCTGAGACGCTGAAAATCTGGCAGATTTAAACTTTGTTTTCCTTCTACAAGCCCAAACTCTATCACCACCTGTGTTACAATCACTTTATCTCCCCAGCTTCAAGGGCGATTGCTAGTCTAAAACCATCTTTCCCCCTTACAGCTTATGGAACCATTCCAGGACCCCCTGGGCAGAAGGGAGAGATGGGCATCCCAGGACCGAAAGGTAAGTGGTGGCGGGAAACAGCCACCGGGATCCCATGTAACAACACCCTCCTGCCGAAAAGCAACTCCCTTGCCAGTGCTATGCTGTTCCTCCAGGCCCCGCAACTGTGCTTTACTTAGCATGCTTTGTCCTTCTAGGTGAGCGGGGCCCTGCTGGGCTACCTGGCCAGCCTGGGCCACCTGGCCCTCGAGGGCACAAGGGAGAAAAAGGAGACAAAGGTAAGCCTCAACTTCCCGTTTCTGGGATACTAGGAGGACAATTTGTTCCATAAGGAGCCTGGAAAAATAAGGCAAATGCTAATTACTAAAGGCAGACCCTGCCAACATGATTTGCATAATAATCAAACAAACAGCTAGGGAGAAAGGAAGGAGAGTGCCAATTTAGGGAGGAGAAGGAGAAGCAATCTGGTAACAAAATAGGGTAAACAATTTAAATCGATAGGCTTTACAAAAGAGTTCAACTTTCAAATTAGTTTTACAGTAGTCATAGTTGTCGTAATTGCCCGAGCTAAAGTCTCCAGAGACCACAAGATACTTTTTAATCTCTTACTCATCTTCTAACTTTCAGGTGACCAAGTCTATGTTGGACGGAGAAAGAGAAGTATTGCTGTCAAGCCATGAGCTACCCGTGGCAGAGAACATCCACCAGACCAGTTCTTGCAATGGCTTACGGTGCTTTGGTCAAAATGTCTCCAAAGAGTGAAAGCTGGAATCTCAACATCCTACTGACACAGCATAGCCAAACAGTCAGCTAGAACACTTATTTTAGTCTGGAACTTTATATATAAATAATTCAGTCAGAGACATACAATCTGAAACAGCTTCGCTGGGTAGACCTGCATGGCTGCAGTGTTGTAGGAGGGGACTGACTTCTCTGCTATCTAGACCTGAGTTCCTTGGCTTTGTTAACATTTTGTTCAAGCCCCAGCCTAGGAAAGCCAGTTACATTAAAAAAAAAAAAAAAAAAAAGCCAAGAGTCCTTGAGCTTTCTCTAAAAATGAGCCAGAAAAATGGCAGATGGGAAGGGAATGTCTTCCTGGGGGCGACACTTGGCAGGGGATATGTCCTGGTTAATGCCTTAAAGCTGTGGTATCAGCTCCCTCCTCCCCTGTTCACTCTACATTCTCTAGTCCTGGAAAAGAACTGGCTAAGAAGCAACTCTTACAACTGAAAAAATTAAGAAATTCACCTCCCCTGAAGGTGGTGACAGGGTTTCTATTAGTTATTCTAACTACGTATCATATCCCCACCTGCTTACAAAGTTTCATTGCAGCTGTGATCTGTATCTGTAGGTCCACGCTAGAGTTTATAGGTATCTCATACTGAACTAGACTGCAGCAAAGAGGAAAGGAAGGGCAAGGAAGAAGAGGGAAAATAGACTATACCTACTGCTGGAGACATCACTTCTGTTCTGCACTTAGGAAATGGCACTGGGGACTAGGCGCAGTTGGTTTTTAAGCACTTTTCAATGTCTAAAATCAATGTGGTCTATTAGATGAAAAGTTATTTCAATTGTAAAATTTCCAATTAAAGGATTTTTCCCCTTTTTTAATATGTGTACTGTGATCCATCTAACCAAAATAAAAAAGAAAGAAAATATTTTGAGTTAATTGGGTTTGACCCTAACACTATTACAAACACATGAAAGCAGAACTGGTTGTATTTTGGGACACAGTTTCTTGCATTTTAGTTATTGTGATTATTAAAAGCAGACCTTGATCTGCAACTAATAACTCAATTTGGGCCATTACAAAGCATCTGAAGGATTTCCCTAAGCATAAGTTACTTGAAGAACAGATGAGCAACAAGATTATTTTCAGTAAATGTAGTGATTTATCCTGGTGCAAAGGAATTATAATGGTAAGGATAGTAATATGGAATACCAAAACTCTTATTAAGGAAAAACACACAAATATCAAATGCCCCACAGAAATGCAGAGTAAAATCAGACAAGCAAATTCAGAAGAGGCTATACTTGCCAACTTTGAATTTGGTTACAAACTGCAACACTCACTCAATTGCTGGATAATTTAAACTGGGATTAAATGAAATCTACTTCAACACCTCTACTTTTCTAAAAGACTGAGTTAATGTGGTCTCTCTTGATTATCTCACATAGTATCCTGGGAAAAAAAAACACCACTTAGTTCTACTATAGCAAACAACTGCTAGCAGCAACCACTAGTCAGTCAAGCACCAAACATTCTACATTGTCTGTTTGCCTCCTTTATTATATCCTGATCATTACCTGCTCTGAATCAATATGGGAATTCTAAAAATTGAGTTCATAAAGCCTTCAGAATTTGAAACAACTTTTTACTGTCTAATGAAAACTTATTGTGTATAATAAATGACTGCATTGTGCCTCTTTAATATTTTAGTTTTACCTAAAGGCTGAATTCTTAGTTTTGTAATAGTAGCTTCAAGGGCTCGAGTATTATAAGCCCTTTAATAATTCTTATCTTGATTAACCAGACAGATGAGTTTTCCCCTTCTTACTAGATTTACCTTCCTAAGCCCTCCAAAAGTCTTCATAGAGTTCCACGATCAAGTGAAATAGGGTAAAAGTCCAAATCTGCTTACCTTCTCTGGACAGAACCCAGAAAGAAGATGGGCATATGTAAGTCCTCAGCTGGATGGCAATGACTCTGAGCCTCTTTGTTTCTGTTTAAAAAGGTTAAGAATGAGCTCAATAGAGTACAATGCTCCTAGATGAGGAAATGACATGCTTTGCCTCTCTCCAGTTAAGCTGAACACTTGCCAAATAATGCTTCCTCGTGTCTGCTGAATCTTGCATGAAGATATCAATGACAGAAAGAAGTTATTTTTAGCAAAAGTGAGGTCATATGGTCTGTGAAATGCTTGGTGAGAAAAATAATCCATCCCAAGGGGGGGAAAGGAAAAAAAAATGTATACATATATACATCGATGGAAATATTTAAAGCACCTCTAGTAAGTCTGAAAGCATCAGAAGACCTGGAGGACTGCAAGTGTTAAAATATAACTAGGACCACAAAAGCTGCAAGATGTTCTCATGCAGGACAAGCCAGCTTCGACAGTTCTCAATAAAAGACTGCTTCTCAAAATAGATTAAGAAATAACTTTATTTTTTCATTTGTCAACCCCATGATTGAAAAACATGTTGCTCCCAAGGAGACAAGAAGCATAATCTGAAACAAAATTCTGAAAATTTAGCTTGTGACATTATTACACTGTAAATCAAAGGATCACAAAAAGCTGCAGCCAACATTTAAAACTGGTATAATATTCTATCCCAAGCTTAGTAGCAGAAATTTTAAAGCTATATCAAAACCATGTCAGCCACAGTAAAGCAACAATAGAGTCATTAATTGTTGTGCCTTCAACGTAAGATAAGCATTTAAAATATCCCATTTCCTATAAAAGATCATTTCCTGGAAAAGATTTATTTAATCAGAAAACTATTAGAACTGGAACTAACTCTCCTCTTCCACCTCAGTTCTAGGTTTTTCTTTAATCAATAATATCTCTAGCTAATCATTTGACAGAATTTGGCTTCTCAGAAGAGACTTTGTCATTTAAGCACAGTGTGGAATGGGAAAAAGTGTGTCAGTACAAGGAAACTTAGAAGAGTACAAAAGACAAGTCACTTCTGAAACTCGCTGATGCTCAAGAAATCAGAGACCCTCCATTAAATTGGGTCTCATATGCCTGAGAGCTTTGTGCTTGAGGAAACACTACTTAGAGGTAGCTCTGGTTCTGGTTAATATTTAAGTACAATTTGCTGTATCCTGTCACAGGAAAGTTCTAATAATTTCAGCAAAGTATAAGCACTCAATTTCCTCCTTAACCACCCTATAGCTTCCCCATAGAAAAGGGTAAGAAAAAGCTTAATTGTGACTCCATTTAGAATAGCAGCTACTTCAGCAATTCACACCCAACTATGGATTGACAGGACTAGGAAAGGCAACCTGGTGCAACAAGCTCTATGAGCTGGACCTGCAGAAGTGTGGTGGTCTGGTGTATTCGCAGCATGCAGGGAGAAAAGGGGAGGGTGAGTAATGAGGGTGCACATTATGAAGAATTTCTTTTATGCATTTCATAGCACATTCTGCCACAGCAAAAAAAAACAACCAAATAAGGAATGGATTTCACTATATACTTTGATTTCAAAGAAGTCTGAGCTCCTCCCCCACTCCCCACCTACACTTCATGCAAGAAAGATGTATTATCTATCTGAATATAGAGCCTAACAAGAAGTGGGCAGGGATGAGTACAAACAGCATATTCTATAATAAAACACTTTTTGAAAAGATTTAGGTAACTTTAAATATTAAAATGAATGTTTCACCTCTACGTATGCATCATTTTGTAGCCTTGCTCCCACATGAATAGGTCATATTTGAAAGAGGACTCGCACATAAGCACTGAATCCAAAGAGCAGTTTTAAGGGATATGCAAGAGTTGTAAATAAACTTACCAGAGTGTCAACCATTTTACTCCGAGCCTCCTTCCTTTACTCAATGCTCTGAATGTCAAGTTGAAAGGAATAAAAAATCAAATGTTCAGACCAAATTATGTGCCACAAACTATTTTGTACACAGGGTATCATTTAAATGATACTGAAAAAATGTCTATTGCCTGAAGTATTAACTTTTTAAAAGCCAATAAACTGAAAATTTCAAAGGAGATAGTGGTATGAGAACCTTCCTCTTCTCTCCCTCTTAGATCATTAAATACACTGAGATAACATTATACTGTCATTTTTATCATAATATAAACAATTTCCATCATCATCCTGAACATTACTTTATAAAGATATATATTTTAAAAGGCTTTCAAAACATTTTCAACCCAGCACTTGGGAATAAAGCATTATAAGAGTTTTGTATACAGTAACACATTCATGTGATAAGTGTATGAATTTACAACCATACAGAATATATATGTATATATATTTATATAAAAAACAAGCTTGGCCAGAGTTAAGGCTACCTACAAAGTTGTCCAAGTAAATTTTTCTCATCAAAACAATTACGAAATGAAAATTACACGTGCATTTTTAAGTCATCTAAACCACTGACGAAATAAGGTTCAGCATTCAAAGTTTTCAAATTAACTGCAAGAAAGTGCTACAGATATTTACATTTTCTTAATATGAATCAGTGTTCCCACAGCTACATTTAAATTTTTCACCAGCCTCAAATGTAATATAACTAAAAACAAACTTGTACAATTCGGTACCTAGTACTCTTAAAAGAGAACAGGTTACAAATGGTGGGCAGCAAGCATCACTTACAAATGTGCTGTCTCACACACTGCAGTACAGTTCATAATACTGTTAGACCTGACACGTGCTTGAAATTCTAAGCCTCGAGAGGGACTAAGAGTGAGCATTTCATTAATAATTACACATATCAGCAACCACATGATAAAGGTTTCAGGCTTTTCCCACTCAAATAAATGTAAATAATTTAAACATGGAACAAAATAAAACCAACATATAAATGACTTTATTTCAAAACAACAAAGTCATTTCCGAAATTTACCTAAATATTTTATTTAAATTTTTAAAAAGTATTCTGAACAAATGCTTCAAGATTAATTTCAGAAAATACATTTATAAATGTAACTCAGAGCCAGTATGCCTCTGACAGAGTTTTCAATGAACAGAATTTGCTAAGATGGGAGAAGTCATTTAATCAACTCATGTATTATTTTTAAAAATAAGCTAGGACAGGTAAATCTGCATTTCTTTTAGTTTGGTGAGTTTTACATTTCCAATTTGGATATCTAAAAGCTACCTTTTTTTCTCATCTTTTCAACTCTGTACAACATGTTTTAGGATGAAAATTTCTATCAAACGGTAATAGGAGCAAGATTTAAAAAACAATAATGCTTAATGCTAAAGGTGATTTGTCCCTGTTGAATCAAAAAAGAAAATCCTATTTTAGACTCAAATGAAATTTAGTGTTTTAGGCACTATCTTAATAAAACTAGCACCCTTAATTATTAGCTCATAAACAGGTAATTATTTTAGACTAATTATCAAAATAATTTTTCTCTTTAAAAAGACTTGTTGCTACTTAAAGACAAAATAGATTTATTTACTGAATCAGTATCATATTTTGAGCAACTCATAGCTTTTTTGTGAGAGCTGATTCACCAAAAGAAAATTATTCCAACTCTCTACAGCAGTTTCAACTACAGAATTTAGGCATCATTGAGAAATTAGATCAGGTAAAATGATATTTATTAATACTCAGTGATGTAACAGGTTTTTTTTAAATAACTTTAAACATATCTCTTAAGAGTTTTGCAGGTAATAGTGTCTAAAGAATACAATTTTTTAAGATTAATATACAAAATCACCTTAGGGAATTACTGCAAGATGCTACTTTGCCAACACAGCCCAGCATCTGTCTTAGTTTCTTTCCCTTCATCTTTGCTAAACAAAAAAGACAAACAAAAAAACAAAACACTTAGAAGGTGAGGCAGGTGATTGTCTTCGTGCACTCTAATATAGACTGTGGCAGAGGATGAATAGAACAGAATGACATATTTTAAAAGCCAAACCGGACCACAGAATGCTTCCCATTGTTATGATCCAGTGGAATGCAAGCTAGGAATAGGATAGAATTTGGAAATCCGGCTCTGTGTTGATGGATTAAGGCACTCAGACTCCCCGGTCATTTTAAAGAACACTTCCTGTTCCTGCAGTTTCCTGGCAAATTCTTCTTCCAGCGTCTTAAAAAGGAAGGGAAGAAGAAATATTACAAACAGAATTTACTCTGCTGGACAAGATAAAACTATTTGCCCCAAACAATTTCTCTGTATATTATCCTAAGGAAGACCAGACTGCTCAACAGTTAGGTTCATAAACTGTACACAGCCCTAGGTTCAAGCCTTGGCTCAGCCATATGAATGAATAGCAACCATTCAGTGAACTCTGACCACAGCTCAGGTACTGGGACAACTGCTGTATATACATCACTTCTTCTAACTGTCTTAACTCCATTAGGCAGGTAGTATCATCCATCCTCAGTTTACAAATGAGGAAAACTGGGCTTAGAAATGTTAAATGACAAATTAATCGGTGTCAGCACTGAGATTTGAACCCAAATCTATATGACTTTCGAATTTGTGCTCTATATAACCCCTACTATACAAGTTTTGGAATTGTCCTTAAATATGCAACAGCCATGACTAGCTACGCGATCAAGATAAAGAACAGAGCTAAGGATGTGAAACGGGAAAATGTCTAAATTTCAAGTGACTGGAAGACCAAAAAAAAAAGTGATAAAGAGTACAAAGAGAGCATGTCACAAGTGTCAAGCAAGAAGAGAATTTTAAGAAACAAGATTTTTAACAAGAACAGTTAGATAATGGCATAGGATCTGGTTATTAGCAACTCACTTATGAACACTCTCAACAACTGGGGAGTTTGAGGTGAAAGCTAAACTGCAAAGAGTTAAAAGAGACTAGTAAAAGGGACTTCTCACTCTCACTGTTTACCCTTCCTTACCTTTTGAATTCTGAATCACACTATTCAAGAGTTTAACAATAAATAAAACCTAAATTAAAAAGCCACACTATCAACTGACTTGGTCATTTTATTTCTTCTAGAAACATTTAGCACATAGTAGGTGCTAAATACATATTTCCTTAATTGATTGATTGGATGAATGGAAAAAAGGAATGGTTGAAATGTATAGCAGGCAGGAAGCCCAAGAGAAAATAAAAGTTTAAGTTTGAGAATTAGGAAGAGGATAATACAGTGATAATAAAAACACAATTGAAATGGTTGACCAACTGGACCAGACTAGCAGGGAGTCAACTGCAAATAAGGAAGATGGCTGGCTGGCTAGATAAAGGAAGGGAAGCCATTCCTATTTTACTAGATTATCAATTTACATAGCATACCATGGCCTTGCAATCTGGCTCCAGTCAACCCATCTAGACCAAGTTGTCATCATGTCTTCTTTTCTCTAGCAATGCTCCAATGATGGGGAGCTACTTATGATTCCTGTATGTATGATCTTCACTCATTGTCTTCTCTACACTTAAATTGCCCCATCCTACCCCAATCTGTCTGTCTGCTTAGCAAGCTCCGACTCATCCTTCAAGCCTCACTTGGTTCACAAGGCAACTCCTCTGTGAAGCGTTCCTGATTTCCCCGGGAAAATCTGAGCACTATTCCTTCTTTGCTCATACATTGAGCTCTTCTCCCTGTACCCTGTACTTACCTCCTTCGGAGCAATAGGATCAGTAGTATCATTGCTTGTTACTAGATTCTGAACCTTTGGGGGACGGGGGTATGTATTAGGAAAAGAGCCAACAGCGGGGAGGATGGGTGGATGGATGAATGGGTGGATGAACACAAACATATTTTAATTAAAACTTTTAAAATTACCTTTTTCCTAGGTCTCAATTTCTCTCTCCATTCCTTTAATTCCTGGCTGTGTTCCTCATCTAATTCCTTTAGTTTCTGAGTCTCATGCTCAACCAACAGGTGGCATTTTTCATTCTGAAGATAAAGTTTGGATTTTTAAAATTTCAGATCAACTAAGCAATTTTTCACAAATACAATTATCTTCCAAAATAATAAATTATTCATCAAACACTAAGCTGTTACTGAGGTTCAAATTCTTCTCTAAAAACCAAGGGCCAAGAATAATGAAATGAGTCATAGCTTCATTTTTGCAAGTTTAGAAGCTGGATATGTTACCATATGAATATAACTTAGAATTAGTTTGATCCTAGCTTTCCTTGCTAAGATTTTCTCATAAAACTGACACTTCGGAGGGCAGCTTGTATATATTTTACCCATACTTGGTTATCAGAATGTGGGATTCAGAACTTTTCCACTATAGTAAATTAAACAAACATGAAGCATATCCACAAGTGTATACACTACTCTGAAATTTTAAACATTTTAGGCTATACTAGATGGGCTACATATTCCAGGTAAGGCCCAAAACAGTCTTCTCCAAAGTTAACCTTTAAATTTCTTAGGAGAAAAATTCTCATATGTTTAGTTTATCACTTTTTTCAAAAATGTAGAAGAAAGTGAACTGTTTCTCTAAATGAAATTTCAAATTCAGAATCTGATAACAAGACTGCCTACATCATTTTGAAAATTTTGTTCATCTCCTTTGCAAAATACACTAAAAAATACTGCTTTTGAAAGACTAAAGTTCTTAGGTTATAATTTAACTTCATGTTATATTAATCAGTTACATAAAATCAAAAGAAGTGCCTATGATACTAAACTGATCTTCATTTGGGTTTACAGAGGAAACAATCCTAGCAGTTTTATGAGTAAAATGCAGTTTACTTTGATTAGCTATTCTTTCCTCAAAACCTATGCCGCCCGTCCACCACCAGCAATGTTTTCACGTTTCCATAGCTCACCTGCAGTTGGTGCAGCTCTCGGACGTTGGCTTCACACTGCAACTGCAGATCCCGCATTTGATTTTCATGTTTTTGATGTTGAGCCATTCTCTCATTTTTCTGCCTCTTTTCTTCTTGAGTAGCAAACTATAATAAGAAAAACAAAAGATAAATATGGTTAACAATGTAATTTCTGCATCTTCTAAAGGTATAATTAAAGAATTTAACAAAACTTATAAGTGTAACAAATTGAGGGTGTAAATAATAATATACTATCACTGAAAGCTAGAGTCTACATCATGGCTTTAGTAGGGAGTGGGGATCTTCTGATTAAAACCTTGCTCTTCCTTATCTGCGTAATGACCTCAGTTCACTTGTATGGTAGAAGTATACCGAAGCCATTATGTTTTGACTTAAAAAGCTGTCCAAGTCATCTTATTCCCAAAGCTGGTATCAGGACCAGCACAGTCCAGGATCTGATGTGGGCCCTGGGAGGGAGAGCTCTGCTCTCTGGGGCCACAACTGTAGGAAGACTAGGTTGGTATATGTTATATATTTAGCCCCAGCCCATAGAGACAAAGTGAATATCGACAACCCAAGGTGTCTCTAAATGTTTACAACACAACATGTGGCACTTCTAAAAGTCATTCAAATTTTTTTAACCTAAAATATAAGAAAGTAATTTGTTTATTTACCTGTTTAATTTTTTCACGGTCCTGATCTGGTGTGGCCGTTGAGTTAATTCTCAAACTTTTCTTAAACATGGCCATTCGAGTCTTAGCTTCACTGCGCTGAATCTTAGGCAGTCTTGCTCTTTCTTGAGTCTGTCTGTTTTTCAATTCTTCAATAAGTCGTTGATTGTAACGCTGCATTTGTTCTGTTTCCTAAGAAAGTTTTAAACACAATCCAGTGATGTAGATATAATATATATGTAATATAAAATATTAGGCAAAAAATAAATTATAAGAAAAACAAAGCTATTAGTAATAAAAGTCTTGTACTAAAACCCTCTTTTACTACGTATAAGTAGTCTACATTTTTAAGATACTTGAATCATAAATGGAGCCACAATAGCTACCTTTGAGAGATGAGATGAAGATTATCAGAGGCCGTTAAGCATTGTAATTCATTACTTTCGTTGGAATTTGTAGAAGTTTGCAATCATAACCAACATATAATTAATTACTCTCAACTTCATCAAAGAAATTTTAGGATAAAATAAATCTGAAATTCATTCTCTAAAATATAAGCTTCAGAAATAAAATCCTCACTTCACAAACTTTAAAATGAACAAAAAAGTGAATAAATTTTCCTTTCATTAACCTTCTCATGGCGCTTAAGTAGCTGATGTCTTTGCATGAAATACTGATCTTTAAGTTGCTGTTTGAGCAGCTGATGTTTTTCTTGTAAGTGTCGTTCTTCAAGCTCCCAAATTGCAGCTTCTCGAGCTAGAAAAAAGCAATTTTCAAAATGTCACTTTGATCTTTTTACTAATGTACTTTGGCTGCATTTTAATATTTACATAAAAGTGTTCTTACATACACTACTTACACACATGATGACATTCTGAAATATTACCAATGCAAAGATAATATCTTTTGCTACTTTCCATTCTGTTCTAATGTCCTATGAACAGAGAATGCTCTACCCTCAACATCAAAATTCTATTTAATCATCTTAATGAGAAATAAATAAAAAATCTAAGCTATTTCTTAGGAGAAATAAGTGCTTAAAATCTCATTCTATCATGTAGCCACAAAGTATACCGACAATTGTAAGGCATAATGAATATATAAAATTATTCAAGTATATTTCTAGCATCATCTGGACAAAAAGATGTTTTAAGGACTCTATGTTTATGTTCACTTGTCAAAAAGGAATTCTATATCTTGCAGTATTTGTTAATTTTATAAATTTTTTCCTTTTGTTTACCTCAACTTTATCTTTCCCTCTACCACTCTAGCAAAAAAAGTATTCAAATAATTTTCAAGGTATATCTCAGCAATGTTTTTGATACCATTTTACACATATACATATGCTACATAATTTTATATACCTCTCATGAGCTGTTGTTTATTATTCAGACACTCTCTTTCAATATTGGCTAACTCTGCCTTCTGCTGTTGGATGATCTTTTTCAGAGAGCCATCTAATTCTTGCTGTTGCTTCTGAACAAACTCTTGTTCCTATTAGACATAGTTAACCATCAGTTAATAATTATTTACTGAACAAAACATCCATTTATCAACATAACTGCATATATTAATGGTTTACAAGATTTCTAAACCAAGTTTCTCAAGTTAGCAAAATTGAAAAATACTAAAATTATATAGTATATATATAAATGTATTGGTTCAAGTCCAGAAAAGAAGTACTAGAATACATATTATTCTTAATTCACTATTAAGAATAATACAAACAAAAGTAGTCTATAATCTACCCACAATTAAAATGCCCTGTTATACTGGCATCTCTGGGAAAATAGTAAATTTACAGTTTCTAAAAATGACTATTCATTCCACTATGGTGTGGCTAAAACAAGAACAAGAAATGCCTTTTAGAAAGAAAGGCAATAAAGAGCAAATAAATAAAACAGATATCAGAATTGTAAACTCTCTATTTTTCTAAGCAATAATGAGTTAGGAAGAAATACCGTGGCTACACTAACAGAGAAAGATAGTTTCTGTATCAACAGCTGGGCCTAAAAAGAACAACAGTTTGAGGACTTAATAAGAAATATTGCATTGCTAGTAAAATGTGAACGAGAAATAGGAAAGTGAGCTACATTTTATAAATCTATAAAAAAAATTCCTTATAAACAGAGATTTCTAACACTTTTGGGATTTACTCATTCATTTAACAAACCTTTACTAAGTGCATACTATTTTCCTAAATGCAAAATTTATATTTTAAAAATAGCCTTCGATTACTGTGTAAGAAAGGAAATGTTAAAGTGACTTATGGTCTTTATGCTAGATCATACATTTACAGAAAGAATAATACCCAAATTCAAGAAATGTAAACTTTGCCAGGAAATGTTTGGATCTCCATCCCTCTCTTGGTAGTTATAGCAGTTTGTGATTAGCTCACGGGATATTCTAATCAATCTGAGTGTTGATTCAGAAATTTAGGGTTGAAGCACTACTTCGCCTATAATCCCTTCTCTTGCACATCCAAAAGATAAAACCCCAAGGTCCTTATTGGAACTATTTTTTAGGCCTCAGACAGAGTCTGATAGGATCTAGATCACTACCAGCCTGGCCTTTAATGCACAAAGTGTAAGTCTAGCAGTGTTCCTCAAGATGCTTGTCTTACCACTGTGCCTTCGGAGGTGAGGATTGGGTCTTACCATTCATGACACACTGTTAATTTGGAGTCACAAATGCTGCTGTCTCATCTGCATCTTAATTTGTATTGTAGCATAAATACAACTTATGTAGCAGCAGAAAGACTAATGAATTGCCTCTACAAAATACACTGCCAACTTAACTATAGTCACCTATATAACTTTATCACAGTAAAGAAAATAAAAATAAAAGAATATTTAAACTCAACTACACAGAATAAGGTCTTCTGAGTTTTATTTAAAGAGATGTAAAATCTCTAACTCTATCTTTTAAGTGGTTATAACAAAGTAAGTTGTTCAAGCTTCTCTTTTTCTTACAGTAATTACCATTAGTAATAAAAATTAAATTTTCTCTAATTTTGCTATAAAATTTCTATGTGCAAACTTGTTAAATAAACAATATAACCTATCAAAGGGTGTTCAACATTTTTATCATTCGTTTGCATATAGGACTTTTAAAAAATATCTGTGTGAATAGAAAAAACAATGGGTCCAAAATTAACTAGCATATATTACTTTTAGAGTCAAAGAAATCAAGTACAAAAGTATAAGATGGGGTGAATAAATATTTATGTGAAAATTAAAAAGCTAAAATAAGACAGAGCCACTAAAAAGTGAATATAATTTCTTGTCAATGAAATTTTGGGTCATATTTACTATACTTATTTAGGAGTTCAGTTCAAAGAAAACCTTTATTGAGCACTCAGTAAATGCTGGGCACTGTACTAGTTGCAGGGTTAATAAATTTAATAAAAAAACAGTATTGCCTTTAAAGAGCTTCCACTCTATTATTTCCGAACTGGTTTTCAGTTCACATAAATAGTAGGCCCCTTCCCTTAGTACTGGACTTTCGAAAATTCAAAAGTAAACCACAGAAAACTCAAAAGCTGAAAACAGAGGGTCTAGAAACCATGCTACACAATGAATGACTAAAAGAACTACATGCCCTCAAGCAACTAATAATAAATGAGGGGAAAAGAAGAGCTAAGACTGTTATACAGAAGCAGGCAACACTAGCATTGTGCTGCTTCAGAAGGTACAATAAGGATCGACAGGTAAGAGTCAAGGTAGGCAACGTATGGAAGTGCTTCCTGACACTCAGAGTTAGCCAAGATACCAGCTGCCTTATAGAGATATGGACTTGAATAATTAAGCTGAGTCTGGATGATTACATAGTCAAAGATACTGCACAAATAATTTTTATATTAAAGCTAAAAAATTATCTGAAAGGTCCATTACATAGTAATTAATATATTTTATTACATCAAAAGATATGAAATTTTAACATTATTGCGCTTTCATTAAATTTTCTAACTTCAAAATCCAAGTATAATACATTCACAATGGAATTTTTACTTAGAAATGACTCTTACGATCTAAAAGAAAAGTGATCTTACATTCCAAAAAGATTATATAAATTACATCCATCCTATTAAAAAAACAACAGATGAATCTGGTCACTAGGAATAACAAATAATCTTAAAATGGACACATAAACTGTAAAATGAGTGCCCTTTAAATGGACAAGTTTGAATTTTAATAAGGAATTTTATCATATTAATCAGATAACTACGAACATTAAAAATACACAGGGTCCAAAAAAATACAGGGGGTTGTAGAAAGCTATTAGAGTGATGATATATTGGGCTATTTTTACAGAATTTGATAATTTTAACTCAAGAGCTAAAAATGGCAATGATCAGAAAAATGATTGTGATTCACAATTTCTCCCTCTTGTTAAAATATTAATGTTTTGCTTACTCTTTTAGAAAACTATAGGGTCCAACAGCTGCCAATAATAAAAAAAATAAGCCTAATTTCAGGAGAGGGAAAAGGAGGGGCTGAAATCAATCTGTATTCTATCTACTTCAGTCGCATATATCAAACGTCACAAACAAAAATTAGATTGTTAAATAAGCTAATCACTTCCCTATAGAAACTCAGAAAGCATACAGCCTGGAATTCCAGACTTAATTTAAAACTACAGCAAGGAGAATAGCAACTCACTATTCATTATGGACAATTTGAATAGTGAAAACGAGAGTTAAATGTAACTAAAATTACCACTTTTAATATGGCTTTTCTGACCATATCCATAATTAAAACGTCTAACATAAACATATGCAATCAAAATGTCACTTCACACAAAGATAAAAATCGAATCACAGCATTCAATTTCTCACATGTGCAAAGCTCATAAAATACTACTTGGAATATCTTTCTTGAAAAAAATGAAAATCTCAAATTAAAATTTGTGGTGGGGTAGACAGAAAAAGAACACTATATTAGAAGTGTTCTAGTTCCAGCTCTATCATTAATCTCTTTTATAACTTAGGCAGATCGCTTGGACTTCTGTGCCTTGATTTCTTCATCTGTAAAATGAATACACTCCATCCCAATGTTAGGGTGGTGCCAATGAGAACGAAATGTGAAAACTCTGAAGAAAACTATACTATAAAGTTCATGTCAGGTTATTAGTTATTGTCATTACTGACATTATTATCTATCAATCTTCTAAGATTTTAACGAATAATTTTAACGAATGAAGCTAACAATGAAAAGGCACATGTGAGTCAAAGAAAAAGCAAGTAAAACAGGAAAAGGCATCCTCCTACAGGCACGCGGGACTTACATCCTGTATTTGGGCGTTGAAGACTGCACAAGATGACAACTGAAAAGACTGAATCATGACCTGAGCAACACCCTGTGGATCAGAATACAATGCACCTCCCAGGTGAGAATATAACCGAGTGACTTTTTATAAATGGAAAGAATAATTACACAAATGCTGAGTTTCTTGAAGCCTGGAACAAGTCATTTAACACAGGGGCCTCTTTCTCATCTATAAAATGAAAGATTTGAACTAGATCAATGGTTTCCAAGCTCTAGTTTGCTGGTGTGATTTTTTTTTAAACCAGTCAAACCCTCTTTTAAAAACTCACCAAAAAATACATAAAATTTGTAAAACAAAGTGGTGCTGCTTGAGTTGAAGAGGAAGCAAGGCCCAGAGCCCCACAGTCCTTGCTCTTGAGCGGATTCTCAAGGTACTTCTTCCAAACTCAAATCCTGGAAGCACAGTTTGAAAACCACCGGATAATCGAATATACTCCAGCTCCATGACTATATGACTATTCTTTACAAATTATCAAAAAAATTTAAAATAGACTCTGTAAAGTTATCAAGTTATACCACCTTCATTAAATGCAGTAGCTAAAGAGAAATACTTCTGAAATATGTTAGACTACTAAATTCTTCATTAAATTTACAGAAAGAAATTAACTTTTGCTTTCAGCATTAGTTGGAAAATACAAGCTAGTCCACAAAATTATAAGAAAAAACACCAACAAAGTTTTATTAAAGCACAGAATCACCTAATTAATTCAACACTAATGTCTCCATTTTGACTCTGGAGTCTGATATATTACCTTTTGCAATTTAAAAAGTCTATATTCCTTTACAAGACAAAACTATATTATTATCTGGCTTGAAATCTAAGTTATCCAAAAAGAGATGTGCGACCAGCAAGGACTTCCTCTTCACCTAGTAACAAGACATGGTGAACAACAACCATTGGGTTAGGCTGATGAGAGTTTAGATTTGGCACAGAAAGGGTAGCTTAAATATGGGAGGCAGCATGGTATGGTGGGTTTGGTGGAGTCAAACTTGCCTAGACAAGAATTCTGGTTCTACCACTAACCAGATATGTGACCTTGGATGTAGGATGGAGGTACAAGAGTAACCTCATACGATGGGAGGTTAGATGAGTTTATACAGGTAAAGCATTCAGAACAGTACTTAACACATAATAAACGCTGGGCTTGTTATTTAGCCAAGACAAAATTTTCCCTGGTTCACAGCAAAAACTAAATTTATTCAAATAGGCTAGTTTTATTAAAATTTTGAATTCTGAGGTATTTTTCTTATTTCTCATAGTGTTAAAATAGTCTCTCCTTTAAAATGATGGTGACAAGTAAATGGCAAATGGTAATGTTATTTAAAAATATCCTTACTTGGCAAAAACAACCAAAAAAAAAATGAACAGCAATCCATTTGTCATGGTCCTCAATAGTTTTCGTTGTTACTATGTTTCTTTCCATGGGTCTGTAAAATTCAAAAGTCTGGGAATCACTTTTTAAACCACATAAAATCACATTAAAAAGATAATTTAAAGCAACAGTTAATATATAATCCATGTCTCTTCTTCCTTTCCTTGACTTATGTAACTACAAATTGAGCTCATTCTTCTTTGCCTCCAGGCTGAGGGCAAACTTAATTAAAAGATGATTCCTAGTATAAAAGACCTTGTAGTCATGTGAAATAATTCTAGAAGAATATGTTGAAAATACTAATTAATCTAGTTTTATAAAGATCTTAATTGGCTCAGCCTTATCATAACCTGAATCAAGTTTATATAGGTAAAAAAAACAGCCTATTTTATAAATTGCTAGATTCTGAATCAAAAAGAAAAACATACTTAATATTTAAAATCTGGTTTTAAGGTGTTTATGTTGTTGAGTTTAACTAATAAATGTTTGATTGACCATTTAACATTACCATTTACCATTTTTCTTTTAACTTTAAACTTTATATAAATAATGGCCTTTTAACAGGCATTCTTTTCATACTCAATCTCTGTATTTTTCTATCCTAAAAGCCTTATCAAACATTGACATTACTACTTAAAAATATAAGTTTCTATCATGATTAAAATAAGAATACCGTGGATTATATATTAACACACTTCTTTGCTTCATCTGAAGTCAGCTTTCCAAACATTACACTTAATTTCGTATTAGCAACTTAAATGTCACCATTAGTGTGAATTTAGTACCACATAAAGAATGCCCTGGGAACCTTTGTATGAGAAGTCAACATCATCTAATAAGTATAATTAGAATTTATCCTTTCAACCATGGTTTATTGAGCTGTGAGAATGCTTTCTGTTTTTAGTAGCATTAAGCTGCTGCTGTTACCTGAGCATGCTGGCTTTGTGCAAGCTCCTCTTTCCTGCGTTTCATGAGCTCTTTTCTCAGCTCTTTGGGTGCTTTCTCCACTTCATTTATAACCTACAGTGTATAAGCATGCAGGAAGTGGGGAAATAATACTTTCTCCACAGCAAGCATTTGTGTGAGCAGACAAGCTAAAAGTCAAATATTAAAGCCGTTAGAAAGTTTAACATGCATTAGCATAGGTGTTAGTTTGGTGAAAAAGAATGAAAGGACAGAACATGCTTAATCTCAGTGCAGAAAGGGACATTACACCATGTAGAGGTTAATTAGTTGCTTGATTATCCCTAATGTATCATTCTCTCTTAAAGATCCACAGACAATCAGTAAAGGATTACTTGCAGCGGTGATGCTGAACTAAAGGTGATAAACTCAAATGACCTTGAAAGATCATAAAATTATAAACATGTTTATTGACACTGAAATTCTGGACATATAGGAAAACTAATGCCATTTATAAAATGAAAAATTTCATAATTGGCTTGATAAAACCAAAGAAATAATTTTAAATAAAATCCACTTAATGAGACCAAAAGAAAAAGGGAAAATAAGCCTTAGAATACACAAAGAAGAAATAAATGGACACCAGATTTTCTTTTTTCATAAAACACACCATTTTATACATGGTGTGAGAAAAATGAACATATCTGATGATTTTGTGTTGGATTAGGATAACATGCTCCTTTGCGGACAGTTTAAGCCAAACTTAATTGTCAACTTTAAAAGCAGTAATATAAGCACTCACAAAATAATTTTAATATGCTGATTTATTACATCAGATAAAGTATATTATAAAATGAAATAGTTTAGAGCTCCTTCTTTTAATCATTTCAAAATTCCAGATATGTATTCCACCTAAAAACAGATCTATAATCCAACTATGAAAAATGATCATGTATTTACAAGTAGAAGAACCAAAAGCAACCAGATTCCAAATCACCACATGCTACTGATGGTCCATGAAAGAGACTGATTTTGATTTAACAGTGCATTTAGAATTTCCCATCAGTAATTCCTCATGAAACCAAATCACCATTAAAAGAAAGAAACTCCCCAAATGCAAGAAGTTCAGTGACAGGAAAAAAATACATAATATAGTTATTTAAAATACGTATATCTCTAACATGTTCACTGGCTTAAACTCTCCTACCCCCAAACACTAACAATAATTAGAGACTTTTATATATTTAGGATTAAATATTTACCTATAAAATTAGTTTTATTTAATCTGAAATTGAAAAACAACCACTCAAAGACAACTACCCATGATTTCAAGAAAATTAACAAGTAGCATCAGTAAAAGTCATACATCATGATATAGAGCAATTCTTTATAAACTATATTAAACAGTGATGAAACAGTAATTTTTGAAATGGTAGCTACATCAAATAAAATTATGTATTATTTCATTCAACTTTACCTAAAGAAATCATAGAACACACTACATTTATTAATGTTGATTCTATCCTTTTTAAAAGAGATTCTCAAGTTCAGCAATATGATGTTCAATTTTCTGCATAATTTGAATGTTCGAGTCAATGAATCTGGGTATTTGAGACATGCAACAAAAGTGAAACTGCATTCACTAGTTTGGCTGAAATACTTTGGTTCCAATCTAATAGATGTGGTCATAATTATTTCCCCTGCTGTCTTTTATCATATAAAAAGGTGCATTTTCTTTCTAAAGGTACATAATAAATGATAAAATTATCTCTGAAAACTGCTAATATGTAAAGCTCTCTTAGTTTTAATTTGGGGAGAAAAAAACACACACAATATGTAAATCTCAATCAAAGACAATCTTTCATACCACAAATAGATTCTATAACAATGTGGAATAATTTCAGGAAAATGAAAAACTTCATTCTACTCAAATAACTTTACAGATATTTTCCACTTGTGATTCTTCAAAGTATCTCGCAATTTAATGAACATAATTATAGATATTATTTCAAATTTCAGGTTACTCAGCTTTTATTTTGGCACATGTCCAAGAAAGGCAATCAAGCTAATCAAGAAAAAAATTTTCAATATGAATTAAATGTTACAAATAGTGTGATGATTTATTACTGCCATCTGCAAACGGAACATAGTAAGTTTTTTTAAAAAAATATTTCTATCTACAGCCATGCCACCCTGAATGTGCCCAATCTCGTCTGATCTCGGACGCTAGGCAGGGTCGGGCCTGGTTAGTATTTGGATGGGAGACCACCTAGGAAGACCAGGTGCTGAAGGCATTTAAAAAAAAATAAAATAAAATTTCTGTCATAGGCAGAAACGATAGTCCAAAAGGAAAATGAAGACGGTTCAACATTTAGCTGGACATTTTTAAGGGTAATTTGTGAACTTAAACAGGTTATTTCAACATCTTCTACTTCAGTTTTCTTGGCAGTAAAATGGGATAACACCTGACCTTACTACTACTGCCCTACATGACTGTTGGGGTAAAAAAAAAAAAAAAAAAGTGCTATTTAACTATCAGGTATTATTCCTATTCTTTAGACAGTCTTACATGTGCAATAAAAAAAACGGCTTTAATAATTAAAAAAAGTAGTTACACCTACCTCCTTCTTTCGGTTCTTTAACATATTCTGAAATTTGGACAACTCTTTCTCTTGTTCTCCTTTAATGCGTTTGGCTTCATCTCGTAAGCGATTTGTGTGTTCTTGCTCTAGACGTTCAATAGTTTGTTTCTGTTGTTTTTCTAGATTCTCGATTTCTTGGTCATACTGTCGCTTTTTGCTCTGTAAAACAATGTTGCTCAAGATCGTTTAACTTTCCTGTCAGTCATATCAACTCATTATTATGAAGATGTTTACTAAGAGTACATAACCAGAACAAGTCAAATGCACTAAAATATGAAATTTTTCAAAAAAGATAAGCATTGCATATCTTCTAACGTGGAAAATAAATACAGTTGACCTTTGAACAACACGGTTTGAACTACACAGTTCAAATCTTATATATGGATTTTTTTCAATAAATATACAGTTGGCCCTCTGTATCCCCAGGGTTTGCATCCACAGATTCAACCAACTACTAATTAAAAACATTATTTTCGATCTACAGCTGGGGATCCATGAATGCAGAATGTCTACTATATGCATCTTTCTATGCCATTTTATATAAGTGTTTACCTGCAGATTTTGGTAGCTAGCAGGGGCGGGGGGGGGGGGTCCTAAAACCAACCCCCCATGGATATCAAGAGACAACTGTAGTTAAGTTTTTGAGAAGTTAAAAGTTATACATAGATTTTCAACTGCATGGGGGTCAGCATCCCTAAACTCTGCATTGTTCAAGAGTCAATTGTACTTTTTTCTATTACACAAATAGAATAGTCAAAATTTTTAGACGATCCATAAGAATATCCAGTTGCTATGAAATACTAAAGTAAGAAAAATTTCAATATTTATCCAATAAAATTTTTGATAAATCAAAGGTCTTATCTGAAGTCTATTTTAATAATGTACCACTGTCATTTTCAGATTAATTATTCTTCATTAAGATTCTTAAAATAAACATCCTTTCATTTCAATGAATCTTTTAGAATTATAAATTTACTCATTCAACAAAAGATTGCTGCTTATATAAAACTTTAGTAACATTGCAATTTTGGATATAAGTAGAGTTAAATATTTGTAAAGGGTGTTTTCTTTAAAAAAATTAAAAAGCAAAACATTCTGAAAAATATTTTGTGGGAAAAGAAATAGTTTTTATAAAGCTCTAAAAAATAGAATACAAGTATCATAAAAATACTCAATAAGAACAGAAAGTTATTTTCTTAGGAATTTTCAGTTATGAATAGGGTTGTGGAAGCTTAACTGTAGGAGCCAGAGAAGTTAAGTGGGTTTTGAAAAAGCCCCCAAGAAATTCTAATACTTAGCAAGGTTTAAATACAACTCCTCTAGACTGTCTTAAAATCTCAGAATTCTAAAATCAGAGGGGTCAAATTGTAATGATGAAAAATTATCCAGCAACAGGAGCATCTAAGAACTTTGCGAATCATCTACTAGCTTCATGATTCCAAATTTTCATGACAGATTTTAACCAAAGAAAAATGAGGACATCCATCACACTATAAGTCAGTGACAGGAAGGTCAAGATGAAAGATCTTTTTGGGCAAGAAGCCAAAAATAAAAAATAAAAAAGCACATCCAGAACACCAAAGAGATAAAGACCAGAAATACATCACAGAGCCAGAAAATTCTAGTAATCAGAGAACAAGTTCTACACGCCACCAGTCGGTTCTTTCTTAAAGCACAAAATTACATTATGAACAAAATAGTACGAAAATCTAAGATTTTACCATCATTTCTTGCTCAAAGCGCCGGAAAATTTGTTCTCGTTGCTGTTGCAGTTTGCTATTGAGCTGTTGTTGGGCTCTTTGCTCTTCTTTTTGAAGAAATCTTAATTCCCGAAGTTCCTGACGTCTGATAAAATTTAACGGCAATGATAGAGGAAGATAACAAAAATTACACCTTTGAAGCAATGCTTTAAAAAAACTTTAAAAATAATTTTTTTCTAATGGAAAAGTAACAAAATAATCCAAAATTAGCCAAGACTTTCCTCATTTCTCTATTCTTTAGACTTTGCGGAGAATGAAAAGAAGCACAAAGCCAATTTTAATTATGTTGTTTTTGCTACTCACCTAAGAAACCTCAATTCTTCAGTTTTGGAATCACTATCCGTAACTATCTTTGACGTTGTTACACTCACTTCTACACCATCAACAACAAATTTGCGTGTTTTCTTCAATGTTTTCTTTTGTCTTCTTGTTTCCTGAATGAGGTTTTATTTTAGTTAGCTTTATATGGGTAATACTAGAGACAGAAAACATTTTCTTCTTAAAAATAAAAAACTGAACAGCCATGAAGACTACACATGTAAAGAAAATATAAACCAATATAAGACCCACCTGTGGAACCAGTTATATCATCTTAAATCTCATCTTTCATGTGACTTTATAGATGAAATCAAAATTTTTTCAAGTGATATTATGCATTTTGGTGATGTATAATTTTTATGCTATCACATCATAATCAGGCACAGTGATAACGAGCAATTCACATAAAGAATTATAGGCAATAATTAGTATACTAATTAGTATAACTTTTACATGTTAACCATTTTTTTTTTTCATATTTTCACCTTGTAGTTTTTCAGATACCTCTGCTTTTCAGTTTTAGAACCACTGACAAAACACTTAAAAATGAATTTCTGGGGCTCATTCCTTAAGGAATCTAAATCAATAAGGCTGAGGGTGGCTGGGAATTTGTATTTTGAAAAGGCCCTCCAGGTAATTTTTAACTACCAGGATTGGGACTCAAAATCCATTTCATCAGCAACAATAGTATCAACAGCCCTCCTCCATCTCAGGGCCAGAGATGAATGTGTGATTTTAGAGTTACTAGACAGAAAGCACCTCTACTGTACCTCAAAAGCACCAGATTTGCCTGCTAGCTATTACCTACAATTCTTTATTAAGACCAAATTCTTCATTTCTCAACTGGTATCCAAATGCTTTTTAAATGCAAATAGAAATAGTAGAAGCATAACACTCATACAAACATATCTGGTAAACATATAAGTATTCAGAGCAGATAATTACTTGGTTTTGATATGAGGAAAAAGGTTAGAAAGCAAAGAGAGAAAAAGTGGAATGTAAAAATACTAAAGTCAAAATGTATTAAAATTTAAAGTTTGTCTTTGGCACTTCCCTGTCATTGTTCTGCAACCTTTTATTGTTATATTCTCCAGGTTCCCATTATCCTCATGCTCCTTTCCCTAAGCTCTAGACCATGGCACCCTATCCAGGCTTCCTCCAAAATAAAATGGGTATGCCCCCCCCAATAGATCTACCTCCCCATAACTGCCAAACTTTCCATTTCTTAAGTTCCTACTAAAGTATCCATAATAAATATCACCTTCTCACAGAAGTATCTGTATTTTTAAAAGAGGCTATTAAGTCAGTGAATGAACTTCAGATTAATATAATTTTGGTCAGTGAAACAAAATAAACTGAAAACTGAAGACAATCTAGGCAAGACATATAATAATTTGGGACACACAGGCAGGCTGGTCAGTCATGCCTTGAGGAGTCCTATCCCCAAGGTCAGTTTTGCTAAGTTGTTTCTGTTGTTTAGAGCCTTCTCTTCCACAGTCAACCCAGGATCTTTACTCAAAGGCTCACCTGTGTTAGAATTCCATGGGATATTTTGTTACAAATACTGATCTTGGGTCCCACCCCATACTTCTACTTAGCTCCCCCTAGGAACTCTTAAGCACACTAAACTTGACAATTACGGTCTAAAACTGCAAGTGTTCTGGGTTTTAGTTTTTGGTTTTGTTTTCCCACGATGGTTCTCATGGTAGTTGTGATGGCTACGACTAATGAAGGAACAGTGATCTTTTGTACGGGCCAGCGGTAAATCAAGGGCTATTTGCACCCTAAATGTGCTTTAAAAAAGATCATTCCTTCGATTTCTCAACAATTTCATACATTATTGATTCTTGCTAAAATAGTATCTAGATATGTGCAATAAGAGAACTCAAATCACACTAAATAATTGTTACACTGTTTATATCGTTGGCAAAAAATAAGCAGGTACTACCAAAAAATTTAACGTTAACATCCAGAACCTCTCTCCTTGTTTGTTTTTAATTGATTGCCTTCGCAGGCCTTAAGAATTTTATGGGGTTAATACTATACCGATTTAGTACTATTTTATTTTCAAGATATCAGTTTCACATAAACTCTAAATTGCCAAAACGACAAAGAAAAACCCAAATGAGGACCCATGTACACTTACTTGTAAAGATATTGATCCACTGTCTTTAGTTTTGCTTAGGAAGCTAGAGATGGATAAATTCAAGTCAATGCTGCTATTATCAGCAGTGGAACCAGTGCCTGAATCAGTATCATTTTCCTTCTGATTCTCAGATTCTGGTATTAGCAGGGTTTCAGTTTTTGATGAAGCACCTATTTCTCCTTTATTTTCTGCATCTTCAGAGTTGATATTAATACTGGGTATTGGGACAGGCTGAGGTTCACTGGGCTTTGAAGTGGTGGTAACTTCAGGTTCTGTTTTAATTGGCACTTCACATGGAATTTCTTTTTGCTCTGTATCTGTTTGAGTAGTGGCTTCATGAGCATCTCGCGTTTCACTTCCTAAAGCCTTTTGGTCAGTATGAATCACTGCACCACTGACCTCTATTTCTTCAGTGCTACTCAACTCAGTAATTTTCTCAACTTCATTTGTCCTAGGTTCCTCATTGGTCTCCACTCTGTTCTTAGAACTGTTGATTAACTGTTCCTCATCTTTACCTTCTACAGATTTTTGATCTATCTCATTAGTTTCAAGTATTTCTTTAACAGGAACTTCCTCAGTACCACTAACCTCAGGACTCTCTGTAGATTTACTTACTAATTCCTGGCCTACTTCAACCATTTCTTTCCCATCATTATTCTGAGCATCCTCAGCATTATTTTCAACTGCCTTCCGAGGAACATCTATTGCCTCATTTGTTCCTACTGCATTGCTTGTATCGCCAATCACATCTTTTTGAGTTTTCTCATCTTTTACCAAATTCTTTTGGGTGTCTGCAAGTTCAACTTCATTGTCAATTGCCTGAATACTTGCCTCTTTTTCTCCAGTCTCTTGAGAAACTAAATCCATTGTTTGAATAGTAATATCTTTAATTTCTTCAGATTTTATAACTTTATTTTCAAGTATCTGTTGCTTTTCCTGATCCATTTCTTCCTCAGGTTTCAGATTCTGCTCAATACTTGTTTCTAAAGTTATCACTGTATTATTCTCTTTTCCTTCACTGACTGAATTAATGTCTACTGTTTCTTGGTCTTCTGTGTCAGGTAGATTTTCAAGCCTGGGTCTCTTCTCCTCTCTCCCATTTTCCTTGATTATCATTGTTCTAGTATGAAGTTCGGCCATATCTTCTAAATTAGTATCATTAATATGTTCATCAGTAACCTCCACAGCTTTTTCAGGCTCATCAGTGATGAGTTTTTCATTAAGAACTCTGTTGTTAAATTTATCTTTACGAGTATTACGTTCTATTTTTTCTGAGACAGATTCCAAAATGCAAGTATTTTGTGAGAGTTTATCTTCTTCAGAGCTGGCAATACTAAGGTCAGAGGAGGCACGCTTACTTGCAGGTATTGGCTAAAAAAGATTTTATACATTTTTAGTGTTAAAATATAATTTCAAGATGGTGACCAAAATAATGTTAACATATACTTTTAAAAATTATTTAATTTATATATGTGATTTAATCTTTATCCAGTAAACTGATTACATTATAAAAATAATTTAAAGAGCTGACAAAGCTTCACATAACAAATATGACAAAAACAGGTAGCAAGAGCAAACTTGCTATTAATCTTCACCTCTAAAATTAAAGGTTTTGTACTGCTACCCATCCTTAGATACAAGTGTAATCATACCTCAAAACCCAACTCTAAAAATTACCTAAATAAAATTTCCTTTCTAAATACTGACCAGAGAATTTTCTGTTTCATCATCCTCCTCTTCCTCTTTGCCATCTTCAACTTCTTCTGTTACTTCAGCCTTTGCTTCTGCAATCAACTCTCGAATTGGTTTGTTGGAATCAACAGTAACAAAGGGATGCTGTTTGATCATTAAAGAGAGCATGTTCAATAATGGCTGAAACCCTTGCTTGTAAAGTAAGTTTCAAACACATAAAACATATTACTATGTCAAAAATTACTGTGTTAAAAATATCAACACATGGGCAAGAAATATACAGCTTCGGATAACATTATATCTGGGGAAGAAAGGAGGCAAGGGGAATGAGGATTGAGCAGGAGTAGGAGGCTGCCTGCAACTGTATCTTTACCTTTTTTTCAAGAATCTGAATGAAATATGTCAAAAATAATAACACATTTCATTATGCAATGTCATCATTAAAAAATTTAAAATTTAAAGAAAATAATAACAACAACAATAACAACAACAACACATTATACCTGGGTAGTAGGTACATGTATTTCTCTGTATGCTTCAACATTTCATTATTTAAAACTTAAAATGTGAAGTAACTTTCAAGTTGATACATTACCAATTCTTAAAAAGTAACAACACATATAAATCCTGTATAAAGCCTTAATAAAAGAATTACGAAAAGCTTTAAAGTTGTTAACAGCGTCTACAAACACTTGCTTTTTTGACATGGTTATAATATTCTTAAGAGTAAGAAGACATGTTATTCAGCTCTGTATACTCAGCACTTAACAGTGTCTGTCACAGACTAAGCCCTTCAAATGTAGGGGTACTGAAATAATAAAAGAAAGTGTGTTCCAAGAATATACCTGTTGGCATAGAACAAGGCAATTTTTCCTGCTTTTCCCCCCAGATAAACAGATCAACCTAAAATATTATAATCCAAGAGCTACACCATACTCAACCAAATAGTAAGTGCCTCAAGATTTGTCATTCTTTTTGTCCACCTGTAATATTAATTATTTGACAAAATTTTATTTCAAATATTATGAACTGGTCTTGCTATGAAACAAAATTACCCAATCACTTTAACACCATTTTTTAAAGTCAGCTCTATATACTGAACATTTACCCTCACTGTAAGAGATATAAAAAAATTAATTAGCTCGTGCCCCTCTCCCAAGGTGCATGCTTTCTAGTAACTGGAGAGACAAAATGGAAGCAACTAACGAAGTGGAAATAACCCACAAAATAAAAGAATACAATTAAACTAAATCATAAAAGCACAAGAGGAATGACTTATAAGCTAAATGCCTTTTAGTAATGGCAGCAAATAACAACTTTGAGTTTCCACAGGGAAATTCGAGTAGAAAGCAAACATAATAAATGAATCTAAAACTGTATTCTTCTTAAGAAGATGTTAAAACAACTATATGGTTTGCTATCATACTACTCTTATCTTACCTGCAGTAGCTGAGATGTAGTCCATCTGGAATCCACATTTTTTTCCAAGCATTTTTTTAGAAAGTCCTTAAAATTTGAAGACCTTCAAAATAAAAATTTAACAATAACATTCTATTTTACTTTCTTGTTATTAAAAATCAAACAAACTCTGATAAATTATGCTTAAGTTTCATTATGTACACAATAGTATTATTCAACAAAAGAAAACCAGTTAATGAGAATATTAAGATTTTATAAGTTATTCATCTCTAAATACAACTGAGACATATATGTAAGTAAGTTCATAGTTTTAGCCATTGGGATATAGCCATATATTCACAAGTATGCCCAAAATCACGAAAATTCTTCTATTATATTAAATTCCACAAATATAGATCAAACACATATATGTCTCGCTTTCTCATAGTACAGAAAATACCTTTTTCATGTAGAAGTGAATTCTCTGGTATTTTCAAATTTATGGGAAAAGTTAGTTATAAGAGTTTATATGGTCCTTAAGCCTTGAAAATTACACCAAAAATCAGTTTTCTACTTCATACAGTCTTTATACCATAAATTTAAGTACCCTAGGAAAGTCAGAAGAATAAAGCATCAAATTTTGCTTCTTAAAAAGATTCGTTTAAAAAAAAAAAATGGTGTAGATGATAGAGACTCTGTTCATCCCTCTGGTGACCAAATCAAAGTTGTGACGGAAACAAGGAGCATACAGAAAGGAAAATCACCTGGGATCTAAATGAATAAGCCATACACATATGGAGAGAACTAAGAAATCACCCTGCAACGGCAGAAGGTAGGACGGGGCAAGAACGTGGGGATGCTGAGTGTGATGGAGGCTGCGGCAGCAGCAGCTGCAGATGACTCTTACAGGGGCCGTGTTCGCAAGCGGACTTTCCCGGTGACAGACCTGCTTGCTCTGAGCACAGCACCAGTTTGGCTATGCGGAGGGCAACAGGCACTTACAAGGGGAAGCTGAGCTGTCGGAGTGAGGGCCAGAGGTTAGGGTCTCTCCCAGACAGAAGTGCCTGCGGTACCATTGTTCCTCTGTTGAGCCCATCTCCCTCCCAGTATGCTGATGCAGCACCACCAAAGCTGAGACATCATCAAACTGGATAACAGAGGTCAGTCTGCCCAGAGGAGTCCCTGAAACTCCGCCCCACCCAAGGCACATCCAGGTGTGTCCTGGGAGAGTCAGGTGCTCCTTGCTGAGCAGAGGCAAGATTCACACTAGTGGCAGCTAGCCTCAGTTTCTGGTGTTGTTTCTTGAGGCAACTATAAGCACAGCATCTGTGGATTGCTTGCTGAATCTTAACAGGTGGCCCCAGAGGGGCACAGTCTAGGGCTAAACTTGGCCTGTAGCTGAACCCCTCTCAGGACTGTGCCACTGGACACCTACTAATAAGACTGGGAGACTTAAGAGCTTTCCTTGGTACACAGAAACAGACACAGAAAGACAGTCAAAATAGGAAGACGAAGAAGCGGAAACCATATCAGAGAACAGAACAGAGATCTGGGAATAATGGAATCAAGGAATCTAACAGATGCAGAGTTCAAAACACTGGTTATAAAGATACTCAATGAACTTATGGGAAGTGTAGATGAATTCAGTGGAACTTTAACAAAGAGATAAAAAACATAAAAATTAAAATAGAAATTATAAAAGGGAACCAGTCAGAAATGAAGAACACATTATCCGAGATGAAGAGTATATTAGATGGAAAAAAACAGAGTAAAGAAGAGGATCAAACCACCGACATAGAAGATGGAGAAGCTGAGGGCACTCATTCAGAATGGCAAGAAAAAAGAAGCCAAGGCTATAATAATAATTTAAGAAGCATATGGGACACTATTAAATGTAAAAATATCTGTGTCATAAGGGTATCTGAAGGAAAACAAGACGCTGAGGAGCTATTTGAAGAAATAATGTTGGAAAACTTCCCTCACCTGGTGAAGGAAATAGACATACAACCCCAGGCAGCTCAGAGAGTCCCAAACAAGATGAACCCAAAGAGGCCCACACCAAAACACGTCGTAATTAAAATGCCAAAGGTTAAATACAAAGAGAGAATCTTAAAAGGAGCAAAAGAGAAGTTAGTTACCTACAAGGGAGCACCCATAAGACGGGCAGCTGATTTATCAAAAGAAACTATGTGGGACAGAAGGGCTTGGCACAAAATATTCAACATGATGAAAACCCAGGATCTACAACCAATAATACTTTAGCCAGAAAAGCTATTATTTGGAGGACAGATAAAGAGCTTCCCAGACAAAAATAAGCTAAAGGAATTTATCGACACCAAGCTAGTATTACAGGAAAAGTTGGAGGGACTTAAGAAGAAAGAACATGTATCAAGAACATGAATAAAAAATGGTAATAACTATATTCCTATCAATAAGTACCTCAAATGGAAAAGAATTAAGTGCTCCAACCAAAAGACAGAGTGGCTGAATGGATAAGAAAACAAGACAATTACATATGCTGCCTATAAGAGACTCACTTCAGATTAAAAGACACACACAGACTAAAAGGAAGGGGATGGAGAAAGATATTGCCTTGATGGACTGAGACAGTATCGCGCTGAATGAAATGGGAAGGACAGAGAAAGACAAATATCACATGATTTCACGTACGTGTGGAATCTAAAGAACAAATAAACAACAACAACAAAAGCAGTAATAAACTCATAGATACAGAGAATATTTTGAGGGCTACTAGACGGGAGGGGGGTTGAGGGAGGGAAAAAAAGGCAAAGGGATTAAGAGGTACAAATGGATAGTTGCAGAATAGACATGGAGATGTAGAGTGCAGCATGGGGAAGATGGTTAATGATGTAATATGTAAGGGGGAATAGGAGGTACTAGATTTAGTGGGGTGACTGTCTTGCAAGTTATGTGGATCTCTGATTACTAGGTTATACAACTGAAACTGGTATATTATTATATGCCAACTATAATTCAAAAAAACTCATTGAATTGTACAATGTAAATATGAGCAACTAATTGTCTATTACATTTCAATAAAGCTGGGAAAAAAAAATTTTTTTAAAAGCTTCTTTAGAATACTTTACCATCTTGATGGCTGTGCTAAAGTAGGGGGCTCAGATTTTGCTATTTTTAGTAGCACTCGCATTGGATTTAATTCATGATGAGGTGGTTCTATCTCAGCCATTTCTATTAAAGTGATTCCCAGGGACCAAACATCAGCTTTGTAGTCATAGGGTCTGTCCTTAGATGTTTCACACATGACTACCTCAGGAGCCATCCTATAAAAACAGGGAACTGAAAGTTAAGATGTTTAACTTAAGAATAGGATTGCAAACCGCATAAAAGATAAACAGATCACCAATTATGTAGACAAATTAATGAATGTAATAACTGCTGATATAACTAACACTGTAAATCCATAAAACTGAACACATACCAATATGGTGTGCCAATAAAGGAATCTCTTCTTTGAATTGTCCTTGTGTTTTTAGCTGATACTCCAAAATCCGCTTGAAATAAATAATCATATAAAAGTGTTAATGATAGTTTTTAAGCAAAGTTCACTGTTGTCAACAAAAGGGAAAAGCATATTAAGTCTTTTATAATGGCGCTCTTACTAAAGAGTGAGAGAAATAACCTCTATCATTCTAATTCTGACTACCCTCTTCCTACCACACACACTCCCAAAACTGCCAAAGATTCCATCATTAATATACTAATACCACGTTTATACATCTTCAGATCACGAATTCTCCAGAATTGAAGAAAAAAAGGTAACTTTAAAATAGACCAGTCTATCCACTTCAAAACAAATGCCAACTAGGGCTACATTATATTTAAATAGACATTTTTTCTAGTGTGAAAAACAAAAATTATACCAAAGCAGCCTTTATGACAATATTTCTCTTGCTAACTTCCTCATAAGATTGTCACAAAAAATATTAGGAACTGTGTTTTCTGATTTAAATTACAGAGAACAGCAACAAAGAGCTTTATTAATGTTAACCTCACCATTTAAGCTTAGAGCTCAGACCACAATTAATAGTAATATAATTGTTACTGCTGCCTGAATTGCCTCTTGCCATTATATACTATATATACATATCTTTTAAAGTTTCATGTTTGACATGCCACAATTCTCAAAAATAAAATACCAAAAATCCAGTATTTCGCACAGAATATACACTCAATAAATGGCAGTTACTATTATTAACCATATCTATAATTTTAACCTTTGTGATATTTTGTTGTTAGAACTCTTAAAACTCATTAAATCTTACTTTGTATTCTAATTATTTGTTTACTGTATCGTGGTTTTTTGTGAACATGTAGTTCTGCTTAAACATAAATAGGCAGCTACCTATTACCTGTGGAATGAAGTTCAAGCTTCCTAATGTGGTAGGCAAAGTCCTTCATTACATTAGATATTTTGTTAATGTTTTATAATTAAATAAATAAGCAAACAGAACATATTATAGTTGGAAAATATATTTGCAGAAAATGCAACAAATAGATTTATTCAGGACTCTTCACCCCTATTACCCGCTACCTCCTCTACTTATAGGCTCCTTTTATGTTTCTGGAGGAAGAAATTGAGATCACAGTATGATATTCCTGCCCGAAGAGGTTCTGTGCTCAGGTAAAGTCAGCTCGGTAATCTAGAGTTTTCCTAGAACCTATGACACTATTCTTCTTAACTTTCTCCTCTCAGTACATGACTTGGGAAGGAGGTCCAGAAATAGGTCTAAACAATGTCTACTGTCAACATTCATATCTCTCTAAACACTCTAATGAAAAGGAAGTAAACTAAAAAGGAACAAAAGGCATTTTTATTTTCTATGCAAAAAGGAAAATGAAGGTCACTATATGCTTTGTATTTCTACTTATAATGACATGGCATGTACACATTGGTCTGTTAAGATAACATTTTACATACTTATTTCCATTTGTGATAATGTGATCCAATAAGATCACCCTAAAACTTTGGGTCCATGAGGGTAGTATGGTTCTATAAATCTATGTACACATAACAGGATGTCAAAGAAATGGAATGTTCTCTGCAAGTATTTACAAATTAATAGAAAAAAATTGCAACTGTTTTAAATGTCAAGCAACTCAAAACTATTTTGGCATCCTTAAATCTTCAAAATATACTTATTTTTGAAGGTATGCATTATTTTACACAAAAGTATGTTCCTGTATTCAAATAATGTTAATATATTTACAGAAAAACAATCACCAAAGATGGATCAAAATTATAAAATACTATTTCAAAATGAATTATGAGACTTCAAAAAACAAAAGACATAAAAGAGTAGCATAAGTCAGACTCAGAAATGAGGTAGCAGAATGCAAGAGAAAATTAGAAAAAAAAATCATTTAAAAAAAAAGACTAAACTAGGAGGAATGCAAGGACAAATAATACAATAAAATTCATACCCTTTACCACTTCACACCCACTAGGATAGCTATCATCAAAAATATATCCTTGTTAGTGTTGGCAAGGATGTGGAAAAACTGGAACCCTTGTGCATTGCTGGTGGGAATGGAAAATGGTACAGCTACTATGGAAAATAATATGCTGGTTCCTCAAAATATTAAATACAGAATCATCATATGATACAGCAATTCTGCTTCTGGAATAGCCAAAAGAATTGAAAGCAGGGGCTCACACAGATATTTGTACACCTATGTTCATAGCAGCATTATTCACAAGAGCCAAAAGGTGGAAGCAATCAAAGTGTCTATCAATGGATGAATGGATAAACAAAATGTAGCATATACATCTAACAAATATTATTCGGCCTTAAAAAGAAAGTAATTTGACACATGCTACGACATGGATGAACCTTAAAGACATTATGCTAAGTCACAAAAGGAAAAATATTGTATGATTCCCCTTATATGAGGTACCTAAAGTAGTCAAATTCAAACAGACAGAAAGTAAACGAGAGGCTAGAAGAGAGGGAAATGGGGACTTAAGTGTTTAAAGGGTACAGTCTCAATTGGGGAAGGTGAAAAAGTTCTGGAGATGGACAATGATGATCACTGCACAACAATGTGAACATATTTAATGCTACAGAACTGTATGGTTAAAATGGTAAATTTTGTTAAGTATATTTCATCATAATAAAAAAAAGAAATGAAGAAATATAAAAAGAACTTGAGAAAAAGTTGTAAATATTGATGACAGGTATATCTCACAAGCAGATAATCAAAGTCCCTAAAGATGAAAGTCAATACAAGGGAACAGAACAAACACTAAATCAGTAATTCCAAAACACCTTACTGAAAAAAAAGCTGAATTGTTATAAAAAAAAAAAAAAAAACATATATATTAAAAAAGTCTAGACAAATTACTGGTCCTTAAAGAAAAATAATTCCTTGACGTCTAGGCAAAAAGAGCATACGACTCATAAGAGAAAGAAAATCGAACTTTTCAACAACACTTTATGACAGAAGAAAACAGGGTAACATATTTCAGGTACTCAAGGAAAGAAATACAAACCAAGGACTTTCTAACTCACAAAACTGACCTTCAAAATATAAAGAATAGAACTGTTATCCTTATATAAAAACTCAAGAACGCTTTCAGGGGAATCTACCAGAGAATGAACTTCAGACAACCGACATGACCAGAGACATCAACATAAGGATTGGTGATGAGCATTAAATAAATATAGAAAAGAGGATTTAAATGAGTATTTATGGTATATTCTAAATCAATCATCAATGTCCTTGAGAACCATGACTCTCAGGAGATACAGATGTAATATAGAAGAGCTTGAGGGCAGCGGGGGGTGGGGGGGGACCTTTATGGTGAATTTGAATAGGAAACATATAGGAACTCATGAGAGTCTCTCTTCTTTAGAAAGGCCTAGAACAATTGCCAATACAGAGACTATAAGCGCCTCTGACACTCAAATTGTGGTCTTGAAATACCACATCCTACCAAAAGAAACCAAGGTTTCTTGAAGAAATGGCTAATCACAGGTCTGAGGCAGGAAACATACAATATGAGCCTGAAACATCTCAACCTAATAGATAATAAGGAAGCTATCGAAGCTTTGACTCATGTCAAAAAGACTGACAAGCCAACTTGAAGAAACTCCCATTCACCAAAGATGGTACAATGTTAGCTTAAATAAAGATAAAAACTGCAACAGATTTGAAGCCTATAAAATAAAATGAATTTATGAATTAATAATGACATTTTAAAAAATACTGGTTACCAACATTTTAAAAAATACTGGTCAGGATGAGAGAGAACCAATTCATTGTCTTAAGCAAAGGAACTAAGGTACAAAATTGTGTAGTCTTCTATATCTGTATTTATTTCATAATAAAAAGGTTAAAATTTAGTATATCAAATAATACCTGTTTAGATGTCATGACAAAGTGAAGTAAAACGACTATGATTACTCCTATCAACATCGCCTTTGAATATATTTTGTCTTTTTAATATGCTTTCAAAATACATAAATTTAGACTTCATCACCAGATTTTTTTTAATTCATATCTTGGGTATACTTAAAGAGGGCTGTATCTTCCATTTGTGTGTGTATAAAATTAATTAAGTTCCCATTTAAATCTACATCTATTTCTTCTGACGAAGTTTCACTTATTCTCCCACTTAAAAAACAAAAGTAAAAACTGTAGTCCTTATACTTGTTTTAGGTATCCTTTTCAGTTCTATGGTTAGTTACTGTTAGTTTAGCCAAGGTATGCATAAAATAAAGTATAAAACTAAATAATAAACATGAAAAAAGAATCTCATTAGACATGAGTTTCAGAATTAAAGATAAAACTAGCAGTTTTACATGCTATATCATACTCCAAATGTATTATATTAATAAATATTAAGTCTACATACAAAAATTTAATGGAAAAAAGAACCAGTTTTTAAAAGCTTGCCTTTATCCATCCTTTCTTACTTTCTTTTTAAAATGTCTTTATATTAGATGACTATACTTTGGAACTCTGGGAGTTAATGAATAATTACTTATCTAAGGAAGTATTTAAAAAATTAATTGAGAGTAATTCATTTTTCACATATTTGAGTTATAACAAAACAATAATTAAGTCACATATATACAGGGGAAAAGAAATCTCAGAGCACAAATCAAATGTTTTATTTAAGGGAATAAACTTACCCAACTTAATATCTCCATCTAAGGTAAAAAGAATGTTGCCAGCCTTTAGATCTCTGTGGATGATTTTGTTATCATGTAAGTAGTTCAACGCTTCTAAGGTCTGTCTACAAACTACTTGTATTTGGGACTCAGTTAATGGTCTCTCGAGTTCTATAAGGAAAAAGTAAACAAATCTGCATTTTTTATTCAGTGAAAACATATCGGCAAGCTATGTAACTTCACCATCACTATCAAGGATCATATACAGTGAATTTATTCTAGAAGAACTAAATATCTACAAAGACTTTTCTTTACATGTTATACTCAATATTTCATTTTAGAACTTTATTACAATTATCCAAGAAAAATAGAGTTAAGCGGACTTCTTAATTGACTGAACTTCACTTAACAATAAGATATCAACATATAAATGTTTTAAATCCTTTCACTTTTATTAAGTATAATTTAAGATACAAACAAAGGAAAAAAGGTATTTACCAAGCATCACAGCATCGACTGCTCCTCCTGCACAAAATTCAATGAGGATCTGTGGACAAATAAAAAAGCATGTGTCTAACACAACATTGAGTTTGAGTATTTTTTCTTTGACTCAGCAAAAAAGATAAACAGCTATCAAATAACTCAAGTTATGAAAACAGTGTTATGCTGCTGACCATAAAACTTTTCTTTGTCAAAAGTGTTACGAGTCTTAATGATATACACTGGAGAAAGCACAAAGAGAATACATTCTGCAAGTATGTGCATTTTTGTTAATCATCATTTTTAGTGTTCCTGCTTCTCTAAAATAACAAGGTACAGAATTTTTCTTCAGAACAGTATTATATATCCATTTCATCACCACTAAAAGATTTTATTACTCTCATTTTTAAGGTAACTGTTGTGATTTAAGTGACCAAATATATTTTTTAACTTTACTAATAGGAATAAATCCTGAAAATATAGACTTTTAGTTTAAAAAAAAAATAGAAAAAAACATATACAAAACCTTCTGATCCTAGGTCAATTATCACTTCCTGATGGATGCCTTTCCAGACCTCCCTGGTACATACTACCAGGTACCTTTCCTTAACCCTTATCACAGTTGTAAATTTCTATTTACTATGATTCTTTGGTTAATTATTATCTATCTCTCTCACCAGACTGTCCCTTCACAGTTGTCTAACTTTTTATTTTATGAGTCTTGAGTAAAGATCTTATCTATTTATTAAATTGTCTAGGAGTTCATTTTATTACAATCTCTGGAAATGTTCTGCTAGAGCCGTGAACAACTATATTAGAAGATATGACATTAATAATAACTATAGATAATTTTTTTAAATTACATATCTTAACAAATTCTATAGCTTCCTGCTTTGTTTTCCCTGTATATAATAACACTTGATTTTTTTTACAGATGCTTATCAATTACAAAATTTTTTTCAAATGCATTATATCATTTGAAAAATAATTTGGGAGGTAGATCATTACTCATCCTTGTGGGGAAATACAGACTCATAAGGGTTAATTAACTTATTGAAGCTCCTACCTACCAGCACCAGGATCAAAAAATACAGGCCTTTTGATTCCCAGTCAGGTATTATTTGTCCTACCTACTCTTCTCCCATAACACTCTGTTTCTTCCTTCAAAGAGAAAAATGAAAACTGTTTCAAAAAGCACTCTTGTTTAGAGTTGGTACAAAGGAAGTGACTGGTTATTATAATGAATATTAATATTTTATTTCTGTATCTATTTGTGCCTAATATTCTCTAAGAATAAACCAAATTTATACATACAGCCTTAACCACTTACATCATGTACTAAAGCTGGGCTTAATAATATAGAAAATAAATATTTAACATTTCTAGTAAGCATTTTATAGTTTATTACATGATTTAAAAAAAGTTTAAGATAAGAAAATTATAAATAATTTCTAAGAGAACAAAAGAAATATTTAAAACTTTTCAAGTAAATGCTTAGATTTAAATTACAAGAAAAGGCCATCTAATTTCATAATTTAGGAAATTTAACATTCTTAACAAAGTTTCTCCATTTGGTTCCAATGTCAAATAATCATGAAATATGGTACAAAATGAAATATACATCTGAATATCTGTTGAAGCTAAGGATAATTATGTTGTTAATGATGCTTTCATCAGCTGGCCAACTCTCATTAAAGTAACACAAGTAACTAAAAAGAAAAAGTAAAACATAAAGTAGACTTTCACAACTAATAAACCTCTTTAGGACAATGAAATCATTTTGACCACTCCTATAGATCAACAGAAAATAATTACCCAAAGATTGTTCTCATAATAGAAGGCATCTAGAAGCTTGACTATATTTGGGTGATCACAAGATGCTAAGATATCAATTTCAACCATGTAATCTTCAAGTTCTTCTTCAGATTTGGTGTCAATCACTTTTGCAGCAGCTAAAACATTGGTCTCTTTATTCTGGGCCTAAAAACGAAAGTATCAGAAATGTCACAATGCAGACTTTTTTTTTTAATTTTACTATTTTTTTAAATAAGCATTCTTTTTTAGAACAGTTTTAGGTTCACAGCAAAGTTCAGCAAAAAGTACAGAGAGTTCCCATATACTCCCCACTTCTACACATGCACAGCCTCCCCCACTATCAAGAATTCACACCAGAATGGTACATTTGTTACAACAGATGATCTATATTGACATATCATGATCACCCACAGACCTTAATTTACATTTAGATTCATTCTCTTGGGAGTACATTCTATGGGTTTCGACAAACGCATGACATGTATGCACCAATATACAGAAGTTTCACTTCCCTAAAATTCCTCTATACTCTATCTATTCATCCCTTCCTAATCTCTGGCAACCACTGATCTTTTACTCCATAGTTGTGCTTTGCCAGAATGTCATATAGTTGGAATCATACAGTATGTAGCCTTTTCAAATTGGTGTCTTTCATGTAGTAACATGCATTTAAGGTTCCTCAATGTCTTACTTGGTTTGATAGCTCATTTCTTTTTAGCACTGAATTCGTTATACAGGTATGCCATCCATTCACCTACTCAAGGTATCTTGCTTGTTTCCAAGTTTCAGCAGTTATGAATAAAGCTACTATAAACATACATCTGCAGGTTTTTGTGAGGATATAAGTTTTCAATTCCTTGGGTAAATATCCAATTATTGGATAATAAGGTAAAAATGTTTAGTTTTGTACGAAACTGCCAAACCATCTGCCAAAGTGACTGAACCATTCTGCATTCTCACCAGCAATGAATGAGAGTTTCTGTTGCACCATATTCTTACCAGCATTTGGTGTTGCCAGTGTTTTGGATTTTCGCCATATGTGTATTGGCCATCTACATATCTTCTTTGGTAAGATGCCAGTACAGATCTTTTGCCTATTTTTTAAACCAGTTTGTTGGTTTTCTAATTATTGAGTTTCAAGTGTTCTTTATATGTTATCAGATGTCTTTTGCAAATATTTTCTCCCAGTTAGTGGCTTGTCTTCTCATTCTTTTGACATACTTATTTTAAAAGATAGCCTAAACATAAATATTAACTAATGCATGCTATGCATTATGCTAAGTGCGTATCTTAAGTAGATCATAAAATACTAATTAGGTTTTTAAAAGACATTTCAATATTATTATATCACTTCAGCAAAACTGCATCTATTAAGAAAAAAATACCAAACTTTTAAAAGCTACTTATAAGTATTTTAATAAATAAATAAATGTCCAAATCCTACTTTCATGAATTTATGGTAAAGAGATAATTTTATATAATAAAAATATGCTTATATAAAAATATTCACCAAAGCTATGCTTACAGTAAGGAAAAATGAATCAGCCTAAATGTCTAGTCACAAGAACCTGCTTATATAATTCAATATAATTCTACAATGGAACATTATGCAGTCATTAAAATTAATTGGCTAATTAATATTTCTTAAGATAAAATAGCAGCCATAAAACATCACTGAATGGGAAAAAAGGCAAATTACTAAACATGAGAGAGATGTAATTTTACAGAAACTACACATCCATTTTCACATATGAAGAGCTTCATAAGCAGTAAATGGAAAGACAGCATTAGTGAGGATGGTAGAATTTCAGGCGCTTTTGATTTTTTATTATTTTTCATATTGTTTAATTTTTTATAAAAAAAAGTTTAATTTTTTTTTTTTTTTAGGCAAGGCTACCCTTGGTTGACCTCAGAGATTGCAAGGACCTTGTCAGCTTACAATCCCTTACTTTTTATTTTTTACACTTATAGCACCTGGTCTTCCTAGGTGGTCTCCCATCCAAGTACTAACCAGGCCTGACCCTGCTTAGCTTCTGAGATCAGACGGGATCGGGCTTGTTCAGGGTGGCATGGCTGTAGACATATTGTTTAATCTTTTAAAAATGGACAAGTATCATTTTTATAGAGGCAATTAGTACTTAAAAATCAGTATATGAGAGATTTCTTAGTAATCTATCATCTAACATTGGTAATGATGATGAAGAAAATAAACAAAGCAGGTATCAGCCTAGGAATTTTTTTGTCAAGAGAAAAATTCTGAGATGTCCTAAATTACAGCAGACAGGAGAGTGAGAGAGACGGGAATAATTCACCCAATAATAGCTGTGGCACAACTCACAAAAGACTGCTCATATTCTTGAATGTATGCTGGAGCTTTGAATCAACCTCGAGAGTCTTATTAGCTGATCACTAGACACTACTGCATACTACGCAACTTTCAGGACTGTTGCCCTAACCAATCAAAAGCAGTAAATATTTTTTCCTTACAGAATGTATACCTATCATAGAACTACTCCCACTTTACCTCGTCCCATCTTGCTTATCTGTAGCCAATGTAAATTCTTCCTAAAAATCTTACATCTTTCTTCCCTAGAACAGAATGTCTAAAAGTGCCCATCAATGCCAGTAAGGCACGCATGTTTGTCTTTTCTATCTAGCTTATCCATGCTGCTGGTAGTTTGACTTCATGCTCCAGGATCTGGTCCTATTCTGGCTAACACTTGGCCCAATAAAACCTTTCTTTCAAAAAACTTTTGGCTATGAAGTTTTTTGTTTAACATTTTCTAAGTACATTATTGCTGTTTTACTTCCTTAGGGAAAAACAGAGGCAAAAATACTAATTACTAATTAAATAACCCTAACGTTTGGGGTTCAGAGAACATGTTACGAATAAAAAGATAACTTTATACTGGTCCTCACTACCACAGTAGAAGAATATTCTAAACTACTACATTTTATAAAATATAAGATGCCTTTTAAGATGCACCATTATCCTATATTTCACTAAGAAAGAAAAACTTCCAACAAACTATTACACTTTATTTTTTAGAATTTCTATGTTATGCCTTTTTTAAAAAACTCATTTGGACATGTTTAGACAAAATTTGTTATTGCATATCTATAATCTGTGCATAATGAAAAATTAAGTACTAATATTTAAGTTTTACTCTTCTAAATTACTTTTCATTCAGAGTTATCTAATGTCTGTGTTTTCCACACAGTATCATTCTCTGGCCATTAAAAGCTTTGGTGAAGCAGCACTGCTCCTCTGCTACTTGTCTCCAAAATTTTCTCTGAAGCCACTGTCTCCCATTTTGCAAAATGCTCATACTACTTTCTTGATCTTACCACGGGTGCTAAAAGATGTTTAGGTAACAATCGGGACTTACCTTCTTTCTTCAAAAGGTCCTCAAATAGTTTATTAATTGAAACATCAAAGGACTATAACTGTATGACATGGGGGTACAACTAAGTTCAATGACAGACATATCATGACCTCAACCCGGCCAACAATAATACTAAGGCATTGATCAGTAAAGGATATATCCCAATTTCAGAGATGTTAAAAAGCAAACAGTTTATCATAACTGGTAAAATACAGCCATTAAGTTTCTTTCTCTAAGGAAGATACCTACAATTGAGCCAATAATAATTAGAACTCGCCCTCCCTTATTCAGAGGAAATAAGTCAGTGACAGATAAGCCCTTCTCTTATCATTTTTATGTAACACTTTAGGAAGAAAGAGACCAGAGGAACTGTCCTTGAAGAGGAACATTATAAAATATGAGCCCTGGTAGGAGACCAAGCATATTCTGAGTGGAGTTAAAAGTCATCCTACTTCTTCATGCTTCTACTGATGTGCTGAGAGATTTTAAAGATGTATCTTTTACTTCTGAATAGAATGGCGTGAAGGGGGAGAAATAACTAACACTCGACGATCTCTAAAGTTCTTTATAGTAGCAAATTTCATTATTCCATTCCCCTAGATACAGTGATTAAACCAACAATGGGACCATTTGGTTTAACATAAGTAATAAATAAAAGTTACATTAGAAAGTATAGTGCCTCCTACATTGTTGCTTGAAAATAACTTGATTTACCAGTATCTAGTACCAGAGAACTCTGAAAATCAAAACTGAAATAAAAATTGATAACCATGTGAAACTATTTTAAACAAATATAATAGATATAAAGTGATAAAAGAAACAGTCTCATTAATTTACTAACGAAAAGCATGACAATTTTTGACATAAAGACAACGAAATAACTAATGTTAATAAAAACAAAAATTGAATAACGGATGCCAAGATATTACTTTAAAGAAGATATAACTTATATTGATAAAAAGTTTTCAGAGATCAGTCATGATCATTTAAAAATCACTATGTTTTTGTTTTCATGAATCACAAATAGAACTTGACCACTCTACATAAACAAATAGGGGGCTAGAGAAAAACATAACTTATTAAGTTTCCTGTACTGGTTTCATGTTCTAAACAAATCAGGGTAAAAATTACATCCTCTTATAATGCTCTTGTTTCAACAGCGGTTACTTTCCCGGATGGTGACAATATAAGTAATTTTTAAATTTTCATTTATTTTCTTCCTATATTTCTACATTTCAAGACTATATAATACTTTCACAATGAGAAATATATTTTAATAAAATTCTCAGCTACAAATTGAAAGACCAAGCACAGAAAATATAGATGACCTTAGTACTACAAAGGTGTTAGTCAATCAAAAAGGGGAGGGAAAAAAATAAGATGAATACAAAAAGAATCTAAAAGACAAAGAATAAAAAGAAAGAGAGATGAACCCAAACACTTTAGTAATCACTGGGACTGATTCTATTAATTTGAATGATTTGATCTCAAGGTTGAGAACTCAAAGGTATTCCTCCTCCTACCAAGAAAAGTCCAGTGTATAAAAACATTCAACCATAAGAAAATACAAAAACTAAACCAACCAAATCACAGTTTATGAACATTTACTACATGCAAGGCATTAGCTGAAGATGTAGAAAACACAAAGACAAACACGGCACCCCACAAAAATTTGTTCTCAGAAAGAAATGCAGTATAAAAATCTATTAAAGCATGCTCAAGAATTGGTCTGCTATGATCAATTTGTTCATTCAAAAAATATTTACTGAGTACCTTCTAGATGTCAGGCACTGTTCCAGATGCTGACAGTGTAAAAAATACACAAAATCCTTCTGCACTCATGGCACTTATAATTGTGGGGAGAAGACATATAAGAAAAGAGAGTATGTTAGTGATAAGTACTCCGGAAAAATTAAAGTAAGGTAATAAGAAAGATGAGGAGATGGGGGGTATACAGGGAAGAAATTACAATTTAAATAGCGTAGTTAAGTTAGACTTCACTGAGGTGATGTTATTTGAGCATATCGGTATCAATAAAGTTCAATTATCATCTTTGCTTTTTTGAGCTATGTAGTTAAATTGGAAATTTTAGTATTTTGCAAAGAAATAAGGTATAAAAACTTCCAATTATTTCAAGTATGCTATTCTATATAATAGTATGCATTATGCTATTAGATATCATTCATTGAGCAATTACATTGTGCCAAGCACTGTTCTTTGCACTCCCCATTTATTAACTTATTTAATATTTGTATCGATAGGTTCAGCCAAAAGAAATAATCATATTGATTATTTTAATAGAGAGAATTTAATATAATGGTTGACTTGTTAACTAGGTAACTAAAAAATTAGAAAAGGTGAAGGGTCAGGGAGGTAACAACTGCAGGAAAAAGCTACTACCCTAGGACCAGAGGAACCAAGGGAAGGAACTAGAATTATTGAAACTCAAAAGCTTAGAGGAAAGGTTCTGCAGAGCTGAAACTCAGATCCCTGAGGAGAGTGTGCTACTTGGCTGCTGCCAGCATCTCTGAACTTGGAAGAGGGGTCACATGGAACCAGGACACCTTTTGAAAAAGAGGGGACCAGCCAACTGAAGCTGGCATTATGAAGGGTTATGATATTAGCTCTGTGAGTGTTGGAAAAACTACAAATGATTCAACTGCTCTTGCTGGGATGAAGAATTTCCACTAGGATGGTGGTAAGACTAACAGGGAAACAGACAAGAAGCCCACAGGAAACAGAGAAAAGCCAAGTTCTCTCTTCCTCCTCCTCTCTGCAGCCTCCCTCTAGTGCTCCATACTTATGAAAACTAAAAGTGAACAGCTGGCAAGGTAGAAATGTGATTTGCCAAATGGTTAAAATCCAAAATATACTACAAATAAACAAGAAAAAGACATAGAACAGAAACATGAAGAGACTTGAACACAAAAGAAGAAATCCAATTTACCAATAAACCTATTAAAAGAATTACTTATTAGTAGTCAGAGAAAAGTGAATTAAAACCACAATAAATACATATATATATAAACATCAGACTGCCAAAACTGAAAAATTCTGACAACACCAAATGTTGGCGAGGATGGAGAGCAAAGAAATTCTCATATGCTGCTGGTGGGAGTGTAAACTAGTGTAGTTTGGCATCATCTAGTATAATTAAAGATACACTACCCTATAACCCAACAATTCTACTCCTGAGTTAAGTCTTAGCAAATCTTATGCATATATGCATCAGTTTGGTGTATAAAAGCCAAAACCTGGAAACAACTAATATACTCGTTAACAGCAGAATGGTAAATAACTGGTGATATAACCATATAATGGAATTCTATGCTATAATGAACATGAACTAACTACAGCTCCAGGTGATAACAAAGATTAACCTCACAAACATAATGCTGATTTTGAAAGAGGCAAGACACAAAAAGAATACACTCAATATGATTCCATTCAAATAAAGTTCGAGTGCATAAAAAGCTAAATTTATAATGTTTATGGATACATATCTAGATGGTAAGCTATAAAGAAAAGCAAAGAAATTAGTAACTTAAAGATAGGATAGTGGTTTCCTTTACGAGAAGAGAGGGATCAATTAAGAACAGAGGTGGGAGGGATTCTGGGGTACTAGTAGAATTCCCTGACTTTGATGATTAATAGGAGTTTACTTTATTATTATTTGCTAAATGTACATGTTTTTGTACATTTCAATACAAAGGTTATATATTTCAGGTTTTTTTTTTTTTTAAAAAAAAGGTGCATGTCATCAGTGCCATAAAACAATCACTTTCATCCAGTACACAGTCAGGAGTTCGGCTTCAATTCAATATATAATTTTATGTCAGTCCTTTTTTCTTCTGTTAAAGACAACAGAAATCCAAATGCAAAAAAAAAAAAAAAAAAGAGGGATGTTATATATTCATTTGTATGTCGAATAATACTATATTGAAAAGAGAAAAAAGAAAAATAAAAATAGATAAGTCAGAGACTTAGAAAAAGAGAAAATAAATTAAAAATAGGGAAGATTTTTCAAGTACAAAAATAACACAGAGTTGTGTAGTGCTGAACTGAATGGAAAGAATACAACTATATGTTGGAAAATGTTTCAAATAAACTAAGTACACAAGATGATTGCCTACTTACAATTTAATCTTTATAACGGTTACTAATTTCCATAAGCAAATGACAGAACCAATTTTACAAATAGTTTTCTACTGCCCACAACATTAAGGTTTGATAGCTTTTTCCCCCACGCAGAAGGAAGTTTATAAACTTAAAATTTCTAGAGTATCTTGGAAAACAAAAAGTTCCAGGAAAAAGAGGTAAAGCAGGTCAGGTGAGTTTAAATTTTCTTTTTTAAAAAATCTCAGAGCCCTAGAAGCACAGAAGAGTGAAATGAAAAGATGCAAAGAATTTATGCTCTACAAATACCACAGTAAAATAATCAAGACCACAAAAATTATCCTTGACACAATTTTATAGTGTTCGACTACATAGAATAAGTCTCTTTTTCAGAAAATTTTCAATTGATATCTCATTGTAAAAAGATATGTTACACTTTGCAGAAAGAGTCATTAATGAAATCACAGAGCATTAGTATGCCCACACAATCATTCTGTGCCATGGGAAAATAGGAAAATGACTCACTATCTTCATAGGTCCCTTTTCCTATCCCATCCTATATTTTGCTTCTGAGCTGTAAACGTAATAATGGTAATTTCTACCATTTACTGAGCCCTTTTTATGTGCCTTATACTTATTATCTCCTTTAATTCTCACACACTGAGGAGTAGGTCTTATTGATGAAGAAAGTGAGACATGGAATGATTAAGTACTTTGTCTAAGCTCACAGGCTGCTATTGAAGGAGCCCAGATATAGTACAATTCTAGAGCTAGTGTCTTAATAGTACAGTGTTCCTATTAAATAAAACATTTATACCATGAAAACTGCCCATAATCACTTACTGCCTTCTAACTACTGGATTCTAGATGCCTCGAGGATTTATTTTTGCCTTTCCTAAATAACTGCATACTCACAGAGTGTTAATGGGTAAAGAAATCTGAACAAACATTTTCCAGCTAAGAAAACAGAGGTTCAGAGAAGTTAAGTGTTCTGTCCAAGATCACAAAGCTGGTTTGTGACAGCCAGCACTAAAACACAATTCTTTACTCTCAAGAGTGATCTCACTTCACTAAAAGCCCTTCCTACCATACATCTATACAGTAAGCTCTTGCTGAAACCCATACTTTACCCTCTGAAGTTTACTTTGCCCACTTTCACAGCATTAAATAATTTCAATAAGCACTCCCATGTAGGTAACACACATTCTTCTAGCAAATGTCTTGAGAGATGGACTATGTGCAAAGACAACTGATGAATCCAGATGTACATCATAATTTTTGCCCTGGTCTTATCATAAAAACACAAACACATTAACAATAATATGTGACAAGTGCCATAGCAGCCAGGTGAACAATGTGTTCTGAAAGCACACATAGAGGAGTGGATAGTTCAGCCTGAATAAAGAACGAGAAAGACTAGGGACAGTGAGATGTATCTGAAGCAGGGCAAAGGTAGAAGTGGATGGAGCTTAGAAAGGAAGGAAAATGCTATCATTTTTACCAATGGACATTAAAGCAAAAAACAATAGTAAACATGGGGTCAGAAGACCTGAGTTCAAATCTAAACTATGACTTCGAACAATTTCTGAGTCTGTGTCCTCATCTATGAAATGACTTGCCTACCTCACAAGGCTTTTGGGGGCCAAATTATGTGAAAGTACTTTTTAAAAACTGAAAAGTCCCATATAAACAGAAGTTATTTACGTTTTCACTTCTAGGCAACCTGTGGGTCCTTCCCCCTAACCTGTGTCTCATAATAACCTCACCCTTCAGGATGAAAATATTCCAATGACATCATTCATTCCTATACTCCTTATGAGGCAGTAAACAGTTAATAATAATGCCTTCAGGTTGAAACATCAAACCTCTTTCTACTGAAATAAATATATATGCATATATATATATGCTGTGTGTGTTTTTAATTTCTTAAGAGCTGGTATTGACTTCTAGTCAATGCTCACTATAATTACATTTAGAAACTAGTACCAGACGCAGGTTTTCTTCTGGAAATTTTCTATCAGAAATTCCATTCCATTTTACAGTATGTTGTCAAGCGACCAACTCAAAAATAGTCTGCAAGTAGCAATCACTATGTTCTCACCCCCAAGAGACTGGTTATGTGTTAGCTATAGACACTGCTATATGTCCTGGACCCTAAAAAAGAAAATGTCTTCGGAAAAGCACACATATGACTGCAAATAGCAAGTAGACAAATATAAGTCTACTGAAAAGTATCGGTTTCTACAAGCACAATGATTTTAAAACACTTGAGGGCCACAGCCTGACCCGAGCTTTAAAGAACATCATCATTTCCTCTAAAGTTTGACAGCAGACATTATAACCTTGCCTCCCTTTAGCAATCACTCTTTAAACTACGTCCAGACCCAATTTTGTTCAACTTTAAACCCTACTGTCTTAGCTGCTCCTTGGACGATAACCTAAGTAAAGTTCCAATGTACGTTCACGAACTCAAAAAGAGAAAGGGACAAGAAGGACGGTAAATCCCAGTGCCACTCCGGGCCAGTGGCTGTTTTACCTTCCAAGTGCAACTAACTTCCCGTTTTCTCTTACCTTGTACACTTTCCCAAAGGCTCCGTCACCCAATTCTCCTATAATTTCCCAAAACTCCTCAGGGTTCAAATCCCTCTTCACATGTTCGTACTGCTTCTTCTTCTTCTCGCTCCCCAACTTGAAGATCTTACGGAAATTGAAGAAGGACATTTTTCCTCCCAACAGAGTTCCTGGCACTTAAGGACTAAAACAACAATAAAATGCAAAGTTTCTCCTCCCCTCCTCTCCCGCGCGAGCCCGGCGAGCGGCGCCGACCCGCGCGGGCTCTTCTGGCTCCTGCCTCTCAGTC
>NW_006442207.1:11539108-11557768 GCF_000325575.1 Pteropus alecto
GCGCACGCGCGTTGGGCGCAGCCTGCTGGCTGCCCGGAGGGGCTCCAGGGCGTGCAGCTCGGTTTGCGACGTGGACGCTTGCGCCGGTCGTTCCTTGATGATTGCTCCCCATTTGCTCTCCAAGCCCTAAGTCCTGGTCTGCCCACGGCATTGACGGAGTTGCCCCCGTGGTCAGGACCCTGTTGATTGCGTTAGCGGATGTTGCTTCCATCATGGATCTGGGAATATTTGTAGAGTGAAAGCTGAGCTGTCCCGATTGGGGCCGGAAAGTGGACTTTTGCGCTCTCATGTGGGTCCCAGAATACAGTGAGAGGGGAGTATGTGTGGTGGCTGGGAACTTTGGAGCCAGAGATTACTAGTTCTGTGACCTTGGGCGATATCCTCTCCCAGCCTCAGTTTCTTCATTGTGGAGAGGAGTATATGAGGCAATGGATAGAAGCCCTTCGTACGGTGCCTGCACTGGCAAACGTTCAATTTTAGTTCTTGCTGTTATAAGTGTGCAGATAAGATGGACAGATATGTGAAAAGCTCACTTTTCTAGTAATAACCGCGACATTCGTTGAGGGTAATCTACTTTCTGGCCGCTTCCACAGCTGGCCACTTCCACAGCTGTAATCCTGGTGCCACCCTTCGTGACTCCATCGGAACCACTTAGTAAGGCCTTCGCTTCCTGAACTGCGTCCGACCCCTTGGACAGCACTTCTGGAAGACTGCCTGGTGGGACAATGTGGGCGTTGGCTGGAATCTATCAGATAGTGACCTGCCTTCCTCTCAGCCAGAAGAGAACTCTTTCAGGGCAGTGTCTTGTTGCTCATCATGGTATCCAAATACCTGACCACATTCCTGGCGTATAATAGGAAGGCAGGTCACTTGACCTAATGGAGGTTATGGGTGCAGAGGCAACGTTACTGTCTATATAACACCCACATACCCCTCCCTAACCATTTTGCCCCACAGCCGCAAAATCGCCTAACAAAACCCTTCTTCCAGTAAGAGGGTTAGAATGATTTTGTTTCTCAAGATCCCTCTATTTTTTAAGTTTTATTGACATATAATTGACATACGATAAATTATATATTTAATTTATATTTTGACAAATGTAAACACCTGTGAAAACAATACCATAACTAATTTATTTTTATTTTATTTTTTTAAAGCCTACAGCACCCAGTATTCCTAGGTGGTCTCCCATCCAAGTACTAACCAGGCCTGACCCTGCTTAGCTTCCTAGATCAGAGGAGATGGGTTGTGTTCAGGGTGGCATGGCTGTGGACCTAATCTATTTTTAATTAGTATCACTTATGTAGGTGACACTAGATGTAAAGATATTATCAATGATGATAATACATAATCATCTTGGAAAACAACAAAATAAAAATTACTTTAATGTTACCATCCAGATATAACCATTGGTAAAATTTTATTATATTTCCAAATAGGACTTTTGGGCTCTGCATTACCTTTTTTTTACATGGATTAAATTATAGTGTATATAAAGGTTTACATTCTATACTTTTATATTTCAGTATGATTCATAATTTTTTCTTGCATCATCAGATATTTAGATTACATAGAACTTTTCTCTATTTTAGATAAAACATTGATAAATATCTTTGTTCACATATCCTTTTCCACATATTTGATTATTTCCTTAGGCAAATTACCAGAAGTGGATTTGGGTCAAAGGTTTAAGTCTGTTTCCTTTTTTTGTTCTTTTCAAAATAGAAAAACCTTTACTGTTTTCTCAAATTAAAAGATGGTATATCATTGTTGTAAATTAATTGAAATAATAGAGAAATGATAAACTAGGAAGCTGTCTGTAAGTCTCCCCTCCTGCCTTTCTCCTACCCACCTTCACCCCCAACCAAACCCCTTGTTAAAGTTAAGTCTATGTGCATGAGGGAACTATCGGAGTGGTAACAAAAATGTTCTAAAACTAAATTGTAGTAATGATTCACAACCGTATACATTTACTAAAACTCATTAGATTATACACTTACGATAAGTGAATTTTATTAAATATAAATTATTACCACAATACATCTGCTTTTAAAAAGTAAGGTATATAGATATATAACTAGATTTTTACTATTCATACACTTTTTTAATATAAAAATGGTATCTAATATGGATCATGGACATTTTTCCATGCCAGCACAAATAGATCTATCTAATCCTTTTTAATAGGTGCATGGAGTCCCAGGGTATAGCTCTACCATAATTTGTTTAAGCATTTCTCTATTGGTAAGCATTTAGGTGGTTTCTAGTTTTTTGTCATAAACAACATCGCAGTGAGCATGCACATACAAGTATCTTTGTGTATATGTCCGATTATATTCCCTTAAGATAAAATATGAGTAGAGTTGCTGAGTCAAAGACCATATTAAGAATTTTTTTACCTATATCGCCAAATTGGCCTCTAGAATTGTACTAATTTATACTCCTAATAACAATGTATGAGAGTGCCAGTTTCACCACACCCTGAATAGCACCAAAGTATCAGTCTATCTTTTTAATCTTTGCCAACCTGATAGCCCAAAATAACCTCTCATTTACAATTCTCTGATTACATTGATGTAACACCTTTTCATATGTATATCGGCCACCTTGATTTCTTATTTTGTGAATTGTCTCATCATATCAATGAATAATATCAAATGATGTTAGTATTGTTCAAGCGATGTGATCAAGTCTAACATACTTTAGTGACATAGAGTTACTAATAGGTCACACATTTTTTCCATAAATTTATAGCCACAGAAATTATTTAATAATACCAGTGAAATGTCATTTAGAAAGATTCAGATTTTCCCAGTAAAGACCCTGATTTCTAGATTTTTGTGTTATTTGTAAATCATGGTTTGGCTTCCTTGAATTTTTAAACCTTTAAAAGTGAAGTTTCCAGTGACCACGTAAAGTATTCATTTAATACACAATTTTTTGGCTCCACTCCCCTTTAAGACATTCTCACTAACAGCTTGGTGGGAGGAAAACTATCTTCACAATTTACCAGGTAACTAACCTTCACTGATGATAATAATAAGGATATCATTAAAAATTAAAAATTGAATATGTATTGAGTGCTTACTATGTGCTAGCACTGTGTGAAGTGATTTTTAACATCGTCTCATCTAAACCTCTTATCAACCCGATGAAGCAGGTATTATGATAGGGCCCCATATAAAAGCGAAGAAAACTGAAACAGTTAAATAGCATGGTCATGACCTCAGAAACAGTAATGGCAGATCTGAACTGTAATCCAAATCTTGGTAAACCAAACTCCCTAGCATTTAACTTCACTAAGACTGTCTCCTTAGTGTTACTGAGCTTTTAATAACTACCTCACAGGATTGTTGCCACTGCTGTTTCTTTCTTCTTTCCTTTACTGAAAACGTACTCTATTCACTGTCTCCACTTTGTTAGCTCCCAAGCACGTATGTGTGAGTGTGGATCCGTGGGTATATATGTGTATATCTGTTTATACGTGAATATGTATGTATGTGTATATGTGTAAATATATTAAGTATATGGGAGTATGTATGTGTGTTTGTATATGAGCATGTGTGTTTGTGTATAAATATATGTGTGTATGGGTATTTGAGGATACATTTGTATGTAAGCATATGTATATCTAAGTATGTGTGTGAGGGTATGTGTATATTTCTACCTCTAGACAGAGCATTTTGAGGGCAGGTACCATGTCTTGCTCATTCTTGCATCTTCTACATCTAGCCCAATGTCTTCCTATTCCATAAATTTCTGTTGAATAATGAATGAAAATGAAAGAACTTTACACCTAGTGAAAGCAAATTATGTGTTAATTCCTTTTCTCCTCTTTATTTCTAATTTAGGCAGTAAATTTACTAGCAAGTTCTTTAAATGCCATTGTGTAGCTTATAAGGGAAGTAGCAAATTCCTTTGGTGTACAAATACTCTGTGGTGTAAATACATTTGTCTATCCTTGTGGAGTTATATTTTTAGAAAGTTTTTTTTTTTTAAATAACCTGCAGTTATGACAATTACTCTCCTGAAATAGAATTGTGCATGATTCAGAAAATTCCAAGTTGGATATTTGGTCATTTTTTTTCTATTTTAAAAGTAAACAAATCACCTGATAAGCTATTTTTGTTTCAAAGAGGGAATCTAAAAATATCCTCTTTTCTACTTCATCTCCCTTTCTGCATCATAGAGAATGGTTATACTCACACTCCCGCCCTCTCGTCATCCCTAGCTACTTCTGCTGAAATGAATCATAAACATTTAGCAGTGTAATTACAAGTCCTAACATATTCAAATATGGAAAAATTAAAAAAATAAAAACCGTACAGACATATTTCTTTTACAAGTGGCATTCACATTCCAGTTTAAAAAATCTAGATGCTGTAACCTCTTTTGAACTTTAAGGATTTGAATGGTCACTATCGAATTTTTTTCATTCAGACATTGACTAGCTGCAGTGTTCAGGAAATTAGTTGGGGTTGACGAAAGCCTTTGTGCTCTTCTATTGCTCCATACTTTTATGTATTACAATTCTTCTGTCCTTGTTTCATAAGACAGTTTGGATGTGACAGTTTTGAGCACTGGCTCAAAATTATTTGACCTGTCATTAACTAGCTCTGAGTTTCATTTTTAACAGAGGTGACTTTGGGGAGATGAAACAATTCAGAATGACCCAGAAAACAGAATATCTGGTAAGGTAAGATTTTGGTAGAAGATTGATTCTTCGGTATGATCTCTAAAAGCCCTTGCAACCATAAAATTCTATTTTCATTGTGCCCTTAACTTTAGTTGCCTCATATATATATACTAGTAATCGTATCCATTTTTCTGACACAATTGTGACTGAAGAGTATATAAATGCAGTTCAGAATTTCAAAAAGAAGAACTTGTCTGTCGAAATTCATTGAGAACCCCTCTTTCCACTGCAAACTATTCTTGGAATAACCTTTAAGAAATTTACCTAGTGAGATAGAAAAGCCTGCTCTATGCCTTGGGGGCTGGGAGGGATAGTCTCAGAGTAATGTCAGTGGCTATCTTCTAAAAGAAATTTTCAGGTTTTCCTGTGAAGAAATAACTTCCAAAGTTCCTACTATCATCTTGTTTTCTTCCTCCTTTCCTCTTCTAATCTTTCAGAACAGCAGGTTTTTAATGAAAACTTTGTTACTGTGCATTCCTGTTTCACACAGCTGCCCCAACAATTAGATACCACAAGTTGTGGCTTATTCCAGTAAATTGTTAACATAATAATGAGACACTGTCTATTTGTTTAGGAAATCACAATGTTTTCTATTTCTGTGGCTCATATTTTATGTTACTTTAGGAGGAAATTAATATAGATTCCTATTAGAGGCATATATATTCTCATTTTTATTCATATGAACTTTATAAAATGACCATTTCTAACAAAAATGAAGAAATTATTTGTGATTGAGGGTTCGGCTGAATAAAAATATACATATTACAGAGCTGACTCTTTAAATAACTATTTAGAGTTGCCACTTTTTTCATTCATGCCTTCATTCAACAGATGGTCTCAATTTTCTACTATATGCTAGGCAGTATTCTACTGTATACCCCAGTAGGAACTGGGAAATTGGTCAGAATCAAAACAGAAAAAAAAAAAACAAACAGGAAACTGCAGCCTCTTGCAACTTATATTCTCAATAGTTACGTGAGATTTAAACAAATAATAAAGAACAGATATTATCTTGTAATCCAGTGATTCTCAATTGGGGATGATTCCTCCCCTCCCTCTCCCCCCGCCACCCACCCCCAGGATATTTGGCAATTTGTACAGACTTTTTTGGTTGTCACAAATGGGGGAGAGGGTGCTACTGGCATCTGGTGGCTAGAGACCAGGGATGCTGCTAAATATCCTACAATGCACAAGACAGCTGCTCATCCCCACCCCCAACAAAGAATTATCCAGTTCAGATTAAGAAACCCTGTACTAATCTTTAGTATTAGAGATCAGGATATTGGTTTCCTTGAGGGGCTAGTGACCAGAAGAAGACATGAGGGAGACTCCTGGATGCTGATTACATGAGTGAGTTTATTATGTAAAAATTCACTAAATTCTGCTCTTACGATTTTTTGTATGCATAATTTTAATAGCAATCGTTTATCTGGTTTATGAATCTGCAATTTGGGCAGGACTCAGGCATTTTTCGTATGCATAATTTTAACACATAGCCACTACATTCTTTGAAACAACTCCTGTCAAGAGATAAGGGGGTCTATGAACCCTCCCCTTGAATCTTGGAGCCATGACTGCTTAACCAATATAATACAACAGAAGTGATACTACCAATTTCTGGACCCATACCTTAAGAAATTGGCCATTTCCACTTCTTGTCACTTGGGATCCTCACTCCTGGAAACTAGCCACCATGCTCTGAGGAAGCCCAAACAGACCATGGACAGGCCCACCTGGAGAGACCTGTGTGGAAAGGAACATAGGCCCCAAGCCCTCAGCCCTGGTTGAGCTCCTACCTAACAGCCAGCATCAATTGCCAGCCATGTGAGTGAACCATCTTGAAGTTATCGTCCAGCATCTGGTCAAACTACCCCAGCTGATTTCAAATGGTGAAGAGCCAAGCCTTCCCCACTGAGCCCTGCCCAAATTGCAGATTCATAAACCAAATAAACGATTGCTATTAATTTAAGGCAAAGAGTTTTAGGGAAGATTGCTAAGCAACAATCTGTAACTGGAACAATATTAAGTAAATAAAAATTTTACTTTAAAAAGGAGTACTATTGCCACAGAACTTTGGGAAATTCTTGGTTAAGTAAAGTTTTAAAGTTTCTCTTATTACAGAACTTCTAATGGGCTATTATGTTTTGTGTTTCTGCACAAGAGTATCCATGTATCGCAAACATTTTTAACCCCATAATCTGTATTTTAAAGTGCCACCTTGCAAAATTGGTATTCAATGGACCAGACTTTAAGAAAACCAGACTAACCTTTCAGTAATTCAGTACTGAAATTCTGATCCTTAAAATTGCAGAATATCAGGATAGTTTTAATTAGAAAACTCATATGGAACACAGTTAATTATGGTAATAAAGTAAAATACCTGAAATTTGCCTAATGAAAAATTTTTTAAATTATTTGAAAAGTTCTCATGGCAGTTTAAAATTTTAGATGGCATCTCAGTAGTTATTTCAAAGTCCCTGAGGTCATAATCAATGGCTATATAAGTTAAAAAATAAAAATAAAAAACTTAAGCTCTGTTTTCACTTGGAAAGTAATAGTAGCAATGTATACTTAAATGTTAATGTCATAGAATATTTTCCATGTTTCCTTAAATTCTCACTTGATTTTAAATTGAACTACACAGCGTACTTATAATATACTGATTGAAAATTGCCTACTTATTTGTCCAGACCCTAAAAACAACATTGGACTGAACTTGATAAATCGCGAGATTATATCCTGTCTCCTGTCTAGTGGCACTCATATTTATTCTTTATTGTCATCAAAAAGTAAATGGAGGCTTTGTTTTGGTTTTCTTATCAAAGACCAATTCCCAGTCCCCCCAATACATTTAGTTCCCCCATGTCTCAGCTCAGATGTATCAATTCAGCATAAGAGAATTTTGGAGTAAAAACTACAGCATCAAAGTATAGCATTATACAGATTAGAATACTGACCAGTTTCCCAGGTACCCCTTGTCATCATTCTCCCTTCAAATCCTCTACTAGAGCTTGACCCCTGAAAATAGAGTTCTCCAATCAGTCTTCTTTATTTTACTGTGGATTTACCCTGGATCAACAGTATCTTGATTTCCATACATGAAGGTTCAAACAGAAAAAAAAAAAAACCTTTGTTTTCAAACTATGCTGACTCTAATCACTTCACTCCCAAACCAACCAAGTTGGGAATTCTGATTTCTAGATTTCTCTTTGGTTGTGGAAAGACCAGTTGTTTGGCTTTTGTGCACCACACAAAAGCCCACTGATGAAAGGGCAGGGGGAGGCTGAAATTCAGTCCACATTTTATTACCTAGGCTGAGAGCCTGTGAGTCTTTCTGCCCAAAGGGACACCTTTTTCTTGTTTTAACAAAAATGATTTATAAAGTAGTGGTAGTGTTGGCCTCTAACTTAGACTTCAGTGTCATCATTTAAACAACCGGTTGTTCTTTTTCCTATCTTTTCTGTTGTCTTAGGCTTTGTACTATTCCATGGCATTTCAGAAATGTCTTTTAAATGAGAGGACCACCCCACCACCACCACCACCTTTTGTGGTTCTCCCTATAATATGAAAGCCACTTTGGTGGGTTTTATACCTGTGATTAACACCAATAATTATACCGAGATTTGTAGAACATTTTGCTTCTAATCGATTTTCACTAAATTCCTCAAAACATAGGCTTCAAGTGGAACCCTGCAAGTCCTTTCCTCCCATTGAGCCTTGAGCCTTTATGCCTCACTTAGGAGACCACCCTAATTCCATTCTATAGCTTTGCCTTTCAAATGTTTGCTGGTTCACATAACAACAAGGATTAGGGAATTATTGAAGGATCAAGACTGCTTTGAAGCCAAGTATTACTGCTACCCAACCCCAGAAACAATCTTGCTAAATCAACAAACTCAGAAGCACTAGCTTTCTCCCAGAGGGCTTTCCTTTGTCTTCCCCTCAAGCTGCATGATTTACTTTCCCCAAAAGAGGTTATGTTCCATTAGGTTTTGATAGCATCCAGATTCTCCAGATAAACTCATTTACAATGTGGTAAACTCCTTTAAACCAGGCCAACTGAATTATTTTCAAATTAGTCACTCTATCGAACTGGCAAAACAAGCTAGTTTGATTATTAATATAAAATTAATGTAACGTGATGTGCTTCATTAACATCAATAAAACATTCTTTTTATTAAAGAACAGAGTTTCTGTATAGTCAAAGTATTATTTATTTGTGTGTTGCACAGAAGGAAAACTTCAATATTCCCTTAATTTTCAAGAGCAGGTAGAAAATTAACCAGAATTTAAAACTATTTCAATGAGTCTTAAACAAAGGGAGGGGGGAAACTGGTTTTTAAAAAAGAAAGAAAGAAAAAAAAAGGCAGTGATATTTCTGATCTAGAAGACATTTTATCTTTTACAATTACTTAACATGAGAAGTGAAGCACTTGGAAAGACCAGCAATTAAATGATGTTGGTCAATAGTTTAACAAAAGAAGCCAAAGCTGAGGAGCAAGAGCCAAAACTCAGTGCTGTTCTTAGCTGTCTCGGCTATCTTCGAAAGAGGTCTTATTGACAAATTTAAAGTGTCATTGGGCAGAATGACAGAAAACTGGCTTCGCTACAGAAGTGGTGCTAAATGTGCCACTCAGTTCTCCCTTCAGGACCAAAGGATTTATTCAATTGGGTAATGGGAGATAGTCCTCTCCAGAATTGTCCCAACGAAAGAGTCTCCTCTCTCCAGGTCACATTCCCTTCCTGAGACAGCCTCATCCATGGACTGGTTGATGCCAGGGTACCTCAAGTCTGGCCCTCTTGCACCAACGCAGGAAAACTCTAAAGGGCCATCCTAGCCCCAGAGATCTCAGTGAGATTAGTCGAGGCCTTTGCTGAGACTATTTCACAATCCACCTTCTTCCTGCCCAGTCCTGCTTCCTTCCCTTCCCTTCCACGGCTGTTGAACCCAACAGTGCTCTCCAGGTAATAAACTTTCAGAACACTTATCTTTGTCTCAGAGTTGGCTTCCCCCAAAACTTCTTTTTTCCCCTAGTTTTATTGAGATGTAATTGACATATGATACTATGTAAGTTTGAGGTGTATGATGCATTGATTTGATACACTTATATATTTCAAAATGATGGCCACCATAGCTGTTAGCTAATACTGTATGCATTACATTATCACCATTTCTTTTTTGTAGTAAGAACATTTACGATCCACTTTCTTAACAACTTTCAAGTATATAATACAATCTTATTAACTATAATCGCTATGCTGTACATTAGATCCCCAGAACTTATTCATCTTATAACTGGAAGTTTGCACCTTTTGACCAATATCTTCCCTTTTACCCTAACTCCAGCCCCTGATAACCACCATGTCAGTGTCTGTTTCTATGACTTTGGCTTTTTTTTTTTGAAATCTACTTATAAATGATATCATACAGTATTTGTCCTTACCTGACTTATTTCATGTAGGATAATACCCTCGAGGCCCACCCATGTAGCACGAATGGCAGATGTCATTCTTTCTCGTGGTTGAATAATATTCATGTGTGTGTGTATGCATGTATATGTGTGTGTGACATCTTCTTTATCCATTCATCCATTGACAGACACTTAAGTTGTCCTCATATCTTGGCTATTGTGAATAATTCTGCAATGAACATGAGAGCCAAAAACCCTTTTATTTGTTTTCATCTTATAGTTCTAAAAATAGTTCAACAATAAAATGGGATATAAAATGGAAGATTAAAACAGATTTCTTCACAGTGGTTCCATATTATGCCATTATATAGATGTATCATAATTTTTTACCAGACTTTGCTATTTGAATACGTAGGTAGTTTTTGGTTTTTCCCTTTTACAAATAATATTGCTAAGAATATCCTTGAATATTATTTTTGCACATTTGTGTGGCACATCTATAGCATAAATTCGTAAAAGTAAAATTCCTAAGTAGAGTGCTATGAGAACTAAAGAAAAAATATTTAAAATATTGCCAAATCTCTTTCCTAAAAATCACCCCCAATTTAAATTCCAAAAATTCCCAAAATCAGTGCAAGAGACTGCCTCTTTCCTTGTACTCTCACCAGCTATTAGCATATCAAAATGTTCTAATCCTTGCCAATTATAATAGGTGGGAAATATTACTTCACAGGGCCCCTGCAAACCTAGAGAGCCTTCATGAGAACTTTAAAAAGGTGTCCCTTCTGGGTGAGTAAATTTTCAAAGTTTCCTCCCCACTCTCCACTCCACTCCCTACTCTCCACCCCACTCCCCATCCCCACCAATCTTGTAGGTCCACAGAGGCCATGCTAGAACATGAAATTTGCTGTTCAGAACTCCATTGCTACCCTACTCTCCCCTTGGTCAGTCATCTTTGCACAATGCGTTAACTGAACTACTATATGCGGCAGCTCTGAAAACTCACTATTTAAAATTGCATTTCTTTAACTTTGAGTTAAGTCTATACAATCCTTAGTATTTTTATTGGCCATTTGTTTTTCTTTTTTCTTTTTCTTTTTGAAGAGATGTTCTGAGTAATTAAAAACCCATCAAGATAATATTTTCATGAATCTGTATAATATCTCAATAGAACAGATGAATAGTAAATGATAATATCATTTGGTAACAAATGAATGAATAAACGTTTGGCCCTGTGATATCCCAGCCAGCATCCTCCCAGAAAATGTGGGTCATACAACAGGAAAGTGACAGTGAGACACTGTTTCTCAAAAGTTTCAAACACTAGACCTCGGGAAATGAGCACTCTTGCCCCTGGGGTAGGTAGTTGAGGAAATCCTCAATTCATACCTACCAAGGGACAATTGTATAGATTTACAGTCATTTAAGCTTAAGTTCAGGTCACAAAGTAAAAATAAAATGAAGTATTTTTTACTCTCTACTAACTGCACAATAAATTAATATGTTTGGAGAGAAATCTCTTCTTTCCAAAGCCTCTATGAAATAAAGCTGTTTGGGCATCTGTGAAGGGCGATGTTTCAGATATCTATTCCCATATAACAAACCATCCCAAAACATGGTGATTTAAAATATTGATGTTATATTATGATTCACGATCCTGTGTGTTGACAATCTTGGCTTTTCTTTTTTCAGGCTCAGTTGAGGTCACTTATGTAAGGCTGTAGCCATTGGACCACCTGCCTGGAGTTGGAGAGTCCAAGAATGGTCTCACTCCATGTCTAGCTATTGGTGCTGGCTGTCCGCTGGGACCCAATGGTTGTCCTTCATGTAGGCTAAACTGGGCTTCTTGCAGCATGGAGCATCTCAGGATTTCAAGATAGCAAAGGCAGAAGCTGCAAGGTCTCTTAAGGTCTTGGTTCTGAAATTCATACAGCCTCACATTCTACTAGTCAAAACAAGTAACAAAGCCAGCTCAGTTTCAAGTGGCAGAAAATTGGTCTCCATTTGCTGATGGGAAGAGCAGCAAAGCCACATTGCAAAGGAGTGTGGGCGTAGGGAGGTGGGATTCATTGGGAGGTGTTATAATGAGCTACTACAGGCAACTTTACTCACATCATTAATGTTGCTCATCTCATTTATACCCCCCATTTTCTAGTGAGTGAAAACCATCTGAGTATTTTCAGTCAAGAAAGACTAACTTCTGTGTTTTTCTTATTAAGGAAAAAAGTAATATAGACTCATGGGAGAAATTTTTAAAATCTTGTCAAAACCAAGGAGGAAAAAATAGCAATAACACATAATCCCACCACCCCATAATAACTATTGTTAGGATCAGGTATATATCCATCCAGCCATTGTTCTAAAATATTGGTAATAACATATAATCTACATAAAATATGTATTATTGTACATTTTCTTACCAGGCACTGTGCTGTGTACTTTGCATAGATTTATTCATTTAACACTCATCACGATCCTATGAGATAGGTACTATTATTAGTTCCATTTTACAAGAGAAAATTGAGGCTTAAAGGTGTTAGCTAACTTGCCTAATGCCATATATGTACATATATTATACATATATATATAAATCATACTATTGTAAGTTTTCTTTTTCATGGAATAGTATATTATACAAATTTCCTTACTTGATAATTTTGAATGTGCTAAATCAAAATTGAAAAGCAACAATGACCTTAAAACATGTGAGATTCTGGTTCATGGCCATGATTGCTTCTTAAGTCTGTCAGGCGGTTGCAGATTAGAACAAAATCATGATGTACGCCCTTCACTGAAAAATATTAGCTTTGAAATTTTAATCTTTTATAAGAGCTTGAAGGCTTGATTTTGGCAATGTTGATTGGTGGAGAAAATAACATCTGAATTTTTTGAATGTTATGACACATTTTCTAAAAGCCCAGCAGCATGAGTGCAAAGTTGGAGCACACCTATTCCTCTAAGGAGTCAAAGAGTGTGACATGACACTTATCACCACAGTGAAACCCAAAGCTTTTCAAGTGTAGGGTGTTTGTGGTTTGATACCAGATAATTGGCTTTCGTTGATCACCTAGTTCTCAGTAAGTGAACATGGTTTTCCAGTGACATGTACCTTACATTTTTGTCTCTAATCTCTAAATTTTGTACATTCTAGGGAAGAAATTGGCATGGGTTTGTGGTGAGGGAGAAGTGGCAGGTGTAAATGGGAAGAGAAACTCAGCAAGGTCCCTTTTAACTTAAAATCATAGATTAATAACATGAGAGATGTGAAAATAGCAAATGTAACATGGGAAGTAATATAAATGTACAAAATAAAATTTTGACCTTTACAATCATTCTGTAAATTTAGTGCTTATTTATTCTCATTTGCGAGAGGATGTCTTATTATGATTCACCTCAATTTCTATCTATCAGAAATAGAAGATTCAGCAAGCTTCGCTAGAAGCCCTTTAATCTAATTATTAAAATTGTGCTCACAGTTCTCATTTCCAGCTAGTAATGGAATAGTAAAGATAAATTTATGAAGAAAGCATTTTACTAATAAAGAGGAAAAAATTGTATAGGTCTGATGTTGCTTTTTACTTAATAGATATTATTGTGTTTTCAACTTTTGAAGAAATATATAAGAAGAATAAACCAATTAAACAGAATTGGCTTACCGTGTGCTAGTGGTTATTATGTAGCCCTCTGTGGATATTTATCTTTGGAAATAAGAAACTCTCAATTCCTAAATTTCTCTTTCATAACAGTACCATATGCTCAAGTAAGTAGAGATTAAATCCTATTGGTCTGGTTATATTTTAAGGCACTATTGGTAAATAAGTTCTTTTTCATATGCCTACGATAAATTGGAAATGGCTGCTTAGAACACTGAGTTGAAATGGATTCTGAGATTGAGTGTTCAAGCTCAGAAGGAGTTCTGAGATAATTTAATGACTTCTGTCACTGGTGGGTGATGCAGGGAATGGCAGTGCATGTGCCTCTTATTGTTATCTCAGATGTAAAGAAATATTATTTTGCATGAAACATCTGTTTATTATTAATATTCTTCCTTTACAATAATTCAACACATATTTTTTGATTACCATCTTTCTTCCAGAAAATGCTGAAGACACAGTAGTGAATGAACAAATACACACACACACACCAACTGACATTTAAATATAGTAGTATTTTCAAAGACCTTTTCTAGAAGATGTCTCATTTACTCTTCCAATGGCCTAGCAAGCCAGGTAAAACAAGTGGTGATATCTACAAATCACCACATAACAAAATCATAACAAAATAAATGAAGAGAATGGGCACAAAAAGGTTAAATGTACTTCCTTAAATATATTTCCTTAAATATACTTCCTTAAATTCATTAGCTTATCCATAAAAAAAAAAAAAAGAATAAAATGGAGCAAACAAAATACTTAATGGTAAATCTTTAAAGAAATTTCATTAAAATCAAGGATAAGATTAACCATTTTCATTCAATACTATATAGGAGCAATTAAGAATTCAAAAGGAATAACCAAAGCTGTTATTATTTACAGAGTATAGATTGTCTATAAATCCCAAGGATTCTACAGACACAATTAAATGAGGGTACAAGAAGATTTCTGGGTACAAAATCAATATACGAAAATCAACAGCATTTTTATGCATCACTAGTACTACCCAGAAAATATAATAGCAAAAGAAAAAAAATCTCATTCTCAACCACAATAACAACAGATTACAAATGCGATTTCAACCAAAATTCCAGCTTAGTTATTTGTAAAACTATGATAACATCAACATAAAGTTCATATTGAAATACAAGGGTCAACAATAGATAAGATAATAATGATCGAGATGGAAACATACACTACCAGATATCAAGACATAAAATTTTGGTAATTAAGACAGTATGACCTTGACCCAAGGACAAATAAACCAATGAAACATTAAAGAGCCTATTAAACAGACCCCTGTATAAATGGAAAATTGATATATGGCAAAGCTGTATTACTATCAATAGAATAAAAAAAGACGGATTAGTTAATAAATGGTCTTAGAATATTGGCTATTTCTATGGGAAAAAAATTATGTTCTTACATTACACACAAACACACAATTACAGGTAGGTTAAAGACTGAAAAATAATAAGCAAGTCTTTAAAATTTTTCAAAAGGAAATTTAAGAAAACATCTTTCTGACCTTGAAATGGGAAAGAATTCTTACACAAAGTAAAACAAGATTGATACATTTAAACTTCTATACATCAAAGATACTTAAAGTAGAAAAGCTACAGGTTTGGAGAAAGTATTTGCACTGACTGTAACTAATAGATTAATTTCCAAAATATATAAAGTATTCCTACAAAACACTAGGACAATGAACCCTACCACCACCATCATGAAATATGAACAGGCACTCACAGAAGAAGAACCCAAATGACAAACAAGAATTTAAAAAGATGCTCAACATCTCTCAATCATAAGCAAAATACAAGTTAAAACAATCATTTCACAAACCGGCAGAAAAGTTTTAAAAGTTGACAAAACTCAGTGTTGATGAAGATGTAGGTATAGCAAGGGAGAGTCTCAAACGCTGATCCGTTGAGTCATTCAGGGATATAGGCAGATGGAGGTTCCAGAGTCTTCTGATACTGCCATTTTAAAACATGGCTTCCATAGTCTCTGCAGCAGGAAAAAGAGCACAGAGAATTCATTCTTCTGTGCTTCTCCTGGAAATAACACCATATCTGCTTATAGCCCACTGGCAGAACCAATGAAACTAATCTAAATGCAAAAGAGGCTGGGAGATGCAGTCCTGTGCGCCCAGGAAGAGGAAAATGAAATAGGATTTGATGAACACATGTCATTCTCTCTCTCTGTCATAATTGACAACATATTAAAATTTTATTAAACTTAGTGGTAGATACGTGTCAATTTTAATTATTCTCTACATGTGTCTGTATGTTTAAATTTCTCATAATTGTTTTAAAAGTGAGGAAATGAAGAGAAATTAAACCATCTGTTCAGTGTGACAGTGCTAACACGTGGTATATTGGACTAAAATTATCTCTCTCTCTACTAAACTCTCTTTCTTCAAGAGTCAAATCCAACTACTGATTTCATGTTATTCATTTCAGAAATACTTATTGTGTTTCTATTACATTCCCGCCCTTGAGAAAGATACAGTCCAAAGGTAGAAGAGACAGACATATAAACAATATATTACAGTATATTACAATTATCACAGCTGAACATGAAGAAAAACACATTCGAAGTGCTCCTCATCATTATAACCTGATAACATAAAAACTGGAAACTTCTTCATGATGGTCTTGATTCCCAGAAAGTTTTAAAATGTGCAAGAGCAGTGCATGAGGTCAATGTAATCCTCAATTATGAGAGCTAAACTTTTGTAGAGAGTTATTTCAGGAAATTCCTGAAGTAAAACTTCGCCACGAACTCCACCCAATTCATACTCAGCCTGTATGAACTTGCTAGGGAGGTGCTGCTAAAACAATATATGAAGTCTTGTTCAACCTCATGCCTTCAAAGAAGTTCTTTGCTCTTCTATATGAAAGAAAGATAGAGAGAAATAGGTTCCCAATAGAAAGGAAAATTGTTCGGATTACTAGTATTGACTTCTTATGCCTCATTGGAACGTCTAGGCTGACACCTCTCAATGAACACTTGTGGAGGTAATAGACTAAAAAGACCTAGCATATTTTCTAGACCATCCTCCATAACCAAGGACACAATTGCCTCTGATAATTTATCTCCTTTTATTCTCCTCAACATAGTTAAAAAATATTCACGTTATGTATACAGCTATATTTCTCCAATGAGTTTACTAATCTAGTTCATTCATTTATTCAGCACAAATTTTTGAGCTGGAGATATAGTGATTAGCAAAACACATATTGTCTCTCAGCTCCTGGAGCTTATACTCCAGTTGGTGAAGTAGACATTAATCAAACAAGTACGTCCATAAATATCTCATATGTTGAAAGAGAATAGGCTACCAGGGATTTTAATTTAGAATTGAGGGATTAAGGAATGTCAATCTGGGAATGTGACTGGTGGTGGCTTAGACCAGGGAAGTGGTAGAGACACTTGCGATATCTCTTGGTGGCTAAATGGATAGGATTTGATGATTCATAGATATGTAGAGGAAGGCAGATGGAAGTCCAGGATGACTTCAAGCCCAATCCTCAATATAAATATTTCCTTCATACTGTTAGAATGCTTTCTCTCATGTAGTTTTACGAAACGCCCATGTTCATCTATGTTTTGCATTCCTTGCATAAACATTTGAACCTTAGACACAGATATTTCCTTACCTGACAGGAGAATCATTGGAATATCAGCCACCTTTAACTGTGCTAACTCGATGCTGTTTCTTTTCTTTTTTTTTCTGTAGCCTGGATGATGCTAAATGCAGAGCTACAAGGCTCTCACTCCCCGACTACTCTCTGCAGTTATTTAATACTCTTTAAGGATTCTAAATTTACATTTAGTTTATTACATTACATTTACAGGTACGTTAACATGGTACAAAATTTCACAAGGACAAAAGGGTGCATAATGAAAATTAGGTCTCATTTCACCCTTGCACTCAACTGTCTACCTGCTATCCCCAAAACCAACCACTATTATAAATTTCTTGAGTACCCTTCAAGAGATAATTCTTACATAAGCAAACAAATATCTTGTAAATAAATGGAAGGAGACTATCATAGTTTTGTGTCAACTTGACTGGGCAAAGGATGCCTGGATAGCTGGTAAACATTATTTCTGGGTGTGTCTGTGAGAGTGTTTCTATAAGAGATTAGCATTTGGATCAGTAGACTAGGTTAAGAAGATATACCTTCACCAATGCAGGTAGACATCATCCAGTCTTCTGAGGACCTCAATAGAACAAAAAGGCAGAAAAAAGGTCAGTTCACTTCCTCTGCTTCAGCTGGACATCCACCTTCTCCTGCCCTCAGACAATAGTGCTCCTCCTTCAGATTCATATTAGGACTAATACCATCAGAACCCTGATTCTTAGGCCTTTAGACTCATACTGAATCACACCACTGTGTTTCCTGGTTCTCCAAATGACAGACAGCAGATTGTGAGACTTCTTGGCCTCCTTAATCCCATGAGCCAGTTATTATAATATCTCTCTCTCTCTCTCTCTCTCTCTCTCTCTCATTTCCGTTTCTCTGGAAAACCCTGCCTAATACAGTTACTATAGTTCTATTCTTGCATTCTTCACTTAATATATCTGGAAGATCTTTTCACAGAGTCTTTTCAATGATGGCATATAATTTAAATTGATTTAATTTAAATAATATAATTTATTCAACCTGCCTTTTATTAATTGATATTTATGTTATTTCTAATTGTAGAATTACAAATGATGCTGTAGTAAATAATCTTTACAAGCCCCATTACAGACATACGTAAGCTCTGTAGAAAAAATTCCTACAAATAGAATGCAGAAGCAAAACGCATGTGTCTTTGTAATTCGATAGCTATTGTCATAATTTAAAGGAATACACCAATTTATACTTCTATCTGCAATATACTG
>NW_006442207.1:11557895-11574710 GCF_000325575.1 Pteropus alecto
CTTTCCCTATATGTAACAGCCATATGATTTTACCTTTTCTGTGAACTTTGCACATCTGTTACTTTATGTAAATGAAATTTTTAAAAGTTGAAATAAATAAAAAGTGTTCTTAGATCAACTATGAGTCAAATGTCCTTTGACTATGATGAAGCAAAGATCTGTTTTCATGAAGTCATTAGCCAACTTGCAGAAAAGTCTTGAAATGCTATTACTCATTACTGAAATAGAACTAGTTGAGAATGGCACTTGATTTCTGTGGTCTTTCTTGCAAAAACCCATAACACGAGAATAACCATAAGAAAAACATCGATGAACCCAAACTAAGAGAAATTCTACAAAATATCTAACCACTACTCAAAACTGTCAAGGTCATCAAAAACAAGGAAAATTTGAGAAACCATTACAGCTCAGAGGAGTCTAAGGAGACAAGACTACTAAATGTAACATAATATTCTGGATGGGATCCTGGAAGAGGAAAAGAATATTACAGATAAATTAAGGCTATGTGAATAAAGTATGGAGTTTAGTTAATAAAAATGTATCAATATAGTTTCTTTAGTTGTGACAAATGTACCACACATAATGCTAAAAATAGGGGAAACTGGGTGCAGGGTATGTGGGAATACTTGGTGGCACTTTTGCAACTTTTCTGTAAATCTAACACTATTTTAAAATAGTTTATTTAAAAATAAAAAAACAAGATTGATAGAGGAGTGGAAAGATGGATAACTTTGTGACAAACTAAATGTAGCAAAATATAACCGGTAAAATCTAGGTGTTAGGCATGTAAGTGTTCACTAACATTTCTTCAACTTTATGTTTGAAAAAATTTATAATAAAATGTTGGGGAAAAATATGTTTATGTAATTAAAAGTGATCTTATTTTTTATTTTTTTATTTTTTGGTACTGTAATACCAGCATGATTACACATACAAAGTTCTAAAAAAAAGTTTTCACTGTGGAATTTCTTTTCTGGCCATTATTACTTTTCATTTTGTTTTGTGATTACTGAAAATAATCTCATTATATAGAAGGGTGTTTAAAATATTATCTCTTCTGGGTATTGAATCACCAAACATGGCACTGCTAAGTACAAGTGAGTGTGGGCTACCCGCATTGTTCCCCAGCCCAGTTCCCCGCATTGTACCCCTGCCCAGTTCCCCGCATTGTACCCCTGCCCAGTTCCAGTCCTAGAGAAAGTCTGTGATGGAGGGAGGTCAAGGCCATGAAGGCAGTTGGAGTTCTGGGAGCTCAAAGAACAGCAGCTGCAAGGGCAGCATGGAGTCTGGCAGCCTCGGCAGTGGCTCCCCTGCCCTTGGGGCAGCAAAGACATCTGTAGGAGAAATAGGGCACTTTTGGCCCAGGCACTGGCTGCCTCAGCCACAGACAATCCTGGGCAGCTGGAACAGAGCCAGATACGGGACGTGGTGACGATGCCACCTGGTATCTGCAGAAAGAGCCAGAGAAACATGATTTTATATCAGCATCCCAATTTTATCCCCTTGCTGGGCTAATCAGTAAACATGGGTTAAAGCTTCAGCAGCACCTTTATATTTTCTATGCAAATTGTTTGAGAACAACTGTGAAAAGCATTAATATTTTATTGCCTCTTATAACTCATTAGGCTCATTTCTAACAACGCCTCGCCTTCCTAATTTGTATAATGATAAATTAGATGTGCCACCCACTTATCAGCTGGGGCCTCCCTGCTCATTCCATCTTTAGCCCAATTTCCAGTTTTCTGAAAATTTCCAGGGTACTTGGTTTGTCAGCGGCATTTTACTTCTGTATTAGAGTTTGTTTTGTAGCCCTGGAGTCTGGAGGTAAAACTCCATGGCCTCTTGCACCCACAGTAGGAGGTACATCTTCACTGAAGACTTTAGGGAAGCGATGGAGGGGAGTTTATATGACAATGCAAAAAACTTCAGACGCACAGGTCTGCTCTCTAGAAAGGCCTACATGACAGAACTTGTATCACAGCATCCTGGACTTGCTTCAAAGTCCCAGTGAAAGCTAGAAATCTCACCTACTGGCAAAAGGACCAAAAAAGTGTTCATGAGTGTGGAAAATGCTGTTTGCAGAATGCTAAATGCCTACCAGGCATTGTGCTTCTTTCTAAGTAGTGGAAGGCATGAAATATAAGAATTTGACCTTTATTTTGGAGGCGATCCCCCAGTATAGTCCAACCTCTACACCCCTAAAAATTTCACGGATGTAGCAGAGCCTTGACTCTTTGTAGGGATTAAATTCCATTCTCTGAAGCACTTATGTCTTACCAAGGCCTTTCATGTGCTGGCAATTTTTGCTCACCTAGTATGAATAATATGGTATCACTGATACAGCAGATCAACATGACGCGGTTTTCTCCAAGCTTCCAAGAGCCATCCTAGCAGTGAGATCACACCATCTCCTGGGGTCCTTGAGGGTGAACTCATATAGCAGGGGAGAATGCTCTCAGCAATGAATTCTTATGTATCCAATTTTATACCCCGCCCCCGCTTGACCATTTATACTCAGGATCTATATACACTCTTCCAGCTTCTGACAGTACAGCTCCTTCAAGGTACAGTCTCTATTCTCCCTTAGCAGGGCCGTCACTTATATTGTAAATTAACCCTAGTTATTGGTTTAAAGTAGGGAGCAGGGGTTGTGAAGTGAAGTAGGTTAAGATCTTTAGAGGGAAGGAGATATTTTCTTGCAAGACAAAAATCGCTGCATCAACTTCAAAAGTGGGGAGTGCTAACTTTTAACCTGGAGAGTGGGTCTCTTCTGCAGCCCAGAGAATTCAGAGGAAATCTGGGGAGTTGATATTTACAAGGACATTGACCCATATGTCCAGATCTCATTCCTTCCCAATTCAGGCTTTGACTTTAACATAGCTGACTTGCTAGGATTGATAATTCTGTTTTCACTGGAGCTCTGCTACCTTATAATTTAAGTTCTGGGCCTCAACTTCAAGAGGTCTTGTCTCTTAAATTGGTGATTAATCACTCTTGTCTCTCTCTAATAACAGCCATCCTATTCCATTGTCCTTAAATTACTACTTTCCCTGAACCTCTCGATGCCTAGGATGCTGCACCTTCCAGCTCATTCCCTTCCACTGGCATCCCATCCCAATCCACTATTGCTGAAAGTTTTACATTTGCACTGCTAACTCATAAGAGACTCCAGCTACCACTAGTGAGGAGTTCTTACCACCAGCAGGTAACCTAGCTTCAAAGTCTTATTTTAGAATCTGCTTCCTAGGACCACACCACTATTGTACCAACTATTGGAGGTTAGGTTCCTCCAGGCTCTCAGACTCTGAGATTTTCCTGTGTGGGTATATTAGGGAGAGCTTTCAGGAGCTGCTCTTGTGAGGGAGTGAAGGAGGCAGGATTGAGTAGAGGGAGAAGTTGAATTGTAGGGTAGGTGTAATAGAGGCCTCAGCTGACCAAACAGGGAGTTCTGAAGCTGAGACGGCTAATCAGAGATGCCCAGAATTGAGGTTTGGGAATACATCGATAGGTTACCGCCCCTGGGGACAAAATGTAATTTTGAGCAAGGCAGTTCCCTAAGTAGGGTCTCGACTGTGAGATGATACTATGAGCACTGGCCCTGAAATGGGGATCTGGGCGGCAAACTGTGACACCTACTACAGATAGGATGACCAGGGGCAACGAGGAGTGATGGATACCACAGGACATGGGAATATCAGTGCTGAAATGGGGATAGTCGCAAGCAAACCAGAATGTTTGTTTGCCCTACGAGCCCTGGCCCTAGAATACTAAAGGGATCTGCAAATTTGTCAACTACAGTTTTCTTGATAATAATGAATATATGTTGGTAGAATATACATCAGTAGTTTAGATGTTGGACCAATGGATGAATATCCAAGGAGTAACAACTATCAAGAGCTACTAGAATATCTGACAATATTTGACTTGCATTCTTAGTAGATGAGTCATGGAACAGGAATATTAACATCTCTTAAGTCAGGTCTGTGATATGAAAACAGTAGAAGTTGCTCAAATAAGGCGGCTACAAGGAAATAAAAGATCATAATAGAGACATCATAGACATCAGGTCAGCTAGCAATACTACCAGAATTATCTGGGGATCTTATTGTAAATGCAGAGTCTCACCAGCAAAAATACTAATTTGGCACCTCTAGGGTGAGGGTAGAGGACCATGGGGAGCTAGCTGCCTTTTTAACAGGCTCCATGCGGGATTCCGATGCAAGTGACACCAGATCACACTTTAAGAGACACTGCACTATTTCTACAGTCCACTTTCTTTTAACCCATTGGTTTAGTCACCAATTGTATTTCTAAGTTTCTAGCAAGTCAGCTTTCCAGATAAAATACAAGACAACCTGTTAAATTTGCATTCCAGATAATAACGTTTAGTATAAATATGTCCCAGGATAACATAAAATAATAATATAAAAGTATAATATCAATCTGTTATGATAAAATAGTATATATAAGTAATATTATTATGAATTGTATTATTAAATAGTATGGAAGATTACAAGTAATAAAACAGAATGTTACTAATAATAAGAAATTATTCACCGTTTATCTGAAATTCATATTTAGTTGGATATCCTGCATTTTTATTTGCTAAATCTGCCAATTCTGCTGTTAAGAGAATTTTCAAGCACACAAAACTAGAAAAATAATCCACATGTAGCCATCCCTCTGCCTGGACAGTTATCAACATTTTGCCCCAGTTATTTTTTTATTGTCCCTACCATTGTGTTCCAAGCTGTGAGAGATACAGAAAAAATTATGTCTGTAAGTAACTATTGTCAAGTTGGGGGAACACGATAAACATTCAAGTAATAAATGCTAAAGTGTGTAATACTGATGTAAGTTCTACAGAAGTTCAAGGAAGGGGGCATCAGTGTTGACTGGAGTGGAGGATATAAGCTTAGAATTGGGATTGTGACAGGCCTGGTAAATAAAGACGAGATGAGCAGGCTTTCTCGGTAACCAGCAAGACCAGGTTGAATTCACTTGGCTCTATAAAAGTCTCTATTTGAAAGCGCTCACCTCTTTAATCATCAGGGCTCACAGCAGCTGTCACCCATCCAGCTAACTACTGCAAATTACATCATCAGAACCGATTAGCTCTTGAAAGTGTCAGCACAATGCCTATTCAATCTCCTCTGGGTGACTCGTTAATTAACCTCTGCAATATGCTGTCTTTGACATCACTGGGGAGTTCCATTTTTCCTTGATTGAAAGTAACCCTGGGAAAAATTATAAATTTATAAGAGAGACAGAATTCTATTCAGTTGGCTAGCTTTATGCTAACGCTTATGAAATGTCATGGCTACTTGAGCCTATAAGCGCAGGTCAAAAATTAAGAAAAATACAGGAAAATACTGTATCTCATCTCTTTAATTCTGTTAACATTTAAAATGGTCTATTTTCTATGCAAATGACAATAACACAAAATGTGGGGTTTTATACATTTAATAAGCTTTTACTTTCTAATTCCTCTAAACTTTAAATGTAATTTAAACTTCAAATGCTAGGGATGAAACCTTGAAAAAATATTTTATTGAAATATAAGTACAAATTAAGAAACATTAAATGTCTAGTATTCTCAGAAGTCCCTTTCATGCCGCCTATCCTCATTCACCACCCCCAACTAAAGGGTAACCATTATCCCGACTTCTAACACAGTAGAATAGTTTTGCCTAGTTTTGTATCTTATGTAAATAGAATCATTCAGTGTGTATTCTCTTATGTGTCTGGCTTCTTTCACTCAACATTACATTTTGAGATTTAAAGGATGCTAATTCTAAAAAGACATTTGTTATTAAATAAGTAATATATACTCAACATTTAAAAATTAGGAAACACACCATAATTTTTTATTAGTTTTAAAATTGTATGTACGTCTGTACACAACTTATTTGATCAAGATTATAAACTTTTATAAAGATCCTGCATAAAAAGAAAAGTTCTCATTTCTTTTTGATGTTTTTGGCAATCCTTTTATTTTGGCCTGTTATTATGACTATTAATCCCATTTCTCTAAAACTTTATCCTTAGTCCAATCTCCGTGACATCTTTATGATAAAAATAGAAAGGAATAAGATACAGATAATTTATTTTCCACTGGTGTGCTCACTGGTAGCTTGTGGTCTCTAGGGAAGCAGTTGTGTTACCAGCTCTGCCCCTGTAAGGACATCTGTCATAGCAACACTCTGAGATTTCCTCAGAAGATTGGGTGTGCATCCCAGACTTGAGGTGAAGAACTAAGGTATGATTGTTTCCACTCAGCTCATTATGAGCATGAGTCCAATTCAAAATAGTTCTTCTATTTCACAAACTACCCAGCAAGCACCAGAACCTCCGCCCTTGGCAAGACACTGTGTGGATTTGTGTCTTAAATGACCAGGCATAATGTGGTGCACGAGTGATCATGTCACATAAATTTACATACCACAAACCACACACTGCGCCCAGCACTGCTCTGAGAGATACAACTCTTTTTTTTTCCTCCATTATTTTTATTGTGGTAAAATACACAAAACATAAAATTTACCATCTTAACCTTTTTTCAGGGGTATCGAGTACATTTATATTGTACAATCATCACCACTCTCTAATCTCCCTAACTCTTTTATCTTGCAAAACAAATTCTGTACCCATTAAACCATAATTCCCCATTTTCTCCTCCACCAGTCCCTGAAACCACCATCCTACTTTCTCCAGGATATAGACTTTTAAAATACAAAATGCAAAATTCTTTCTCAATTCAGGTTCATGGGACACAAGTGTTGCTTATGAGAAAGTCATTCTCTATTCTCTAAGATGAACCCCAGCCCATTACCTCCTGCTCTCTTTATCTTACAAAGATCATCATCCTCATCTCTGGATTCCCTTTGGTTAAATCAGACTGTTTGGGCAGGAAAGAGAAGTTATTTGGTTTAAATGTAAGGACTTATAGGGTATCTCACCCTCAGTCATCTCTTGACGTAAGTTCTGGTTCTTCTCATTCCAGAATAGTAGAATAGTCCAGTGAATTGCACTCTGGTTCACACCATGCCTTCAGCTGACTTAGGGATCTTCTTCTTCCCCTCGTCCTCCTCCTTCTCCTTCTTGATTTAATAAAGTTTTATTTTTCAAAATGTATGGTTGATGGGACCTGTTGTTCACACATCTTCACTGGCAGCTGAGCATCCCCACCCTTGGTGTTTCTGGTGTAAATTACTTGAGCCCTGTGCTTTGAAACTAGATTAATAAGTTCTTTACTAAGGGGCTCCTGAAGGGCTGCCCTGGCCAAAGAACCTTGGATCTTCTGTCTCTCAGAGATAACAGCTGGGGTTAAAAGCTTATGGTTTGGAACTTCCTTACAGAGTGTGTCATAGGATGCTTTGTCAAACAAGACTAGATTTTTAAGCTTATCCTGAACTTTGCCTTTGGACCACTTCTTCTTTTTGGCCTTGCCCCAGATTTGTTCACTGGACCTTTGTCTTTCTTGGCCAACTTTCCAGCATCTTTCTTCTTCTTCTTGTCCTTGGGTGGCATAACGAAGCTCTGAGAACAGCGGCTACCACTGCCGCCTCGCTAAGATGTCGGACAAAAAATGTTAGAGATCTTCTTACAACTCCACAAGGCAGGATGGGCTGTGAGTAAATGCTTTCTCCAGCTGGGTAATTTCTGACCTTGTTCTGTGATTCAGTCCTTTACCACTTATCTCTTGAGCTACTTCATTCTGCCTGACCTGATGGACCTATTGTTACCCACAAGCCCTACCATCAAAGACTTCCAGCCATAACTGGTTGAGAAGATCAGCAAATAACCTTCCCCAAATGCAAGCATGAAACTGGACAAAATTGACCAAAACAACTATTTCAGCACTGAGAATAGATCAAAGGCAGATAACAATCTGAAAATCATCTATGTTTGAAAAACAGCGGAACTTCAGTTAAGAACAACCTTCAGCCCCAGATCGGTCAATATAGATGTTCTGTCAGGGCAGGGCAGGCCAAGAGTCCTAACAATACCACTGCCACAGTCCAAGGGGCTCATTCAATTTGGAGCACCTATACCCAGAGGGAGAAATGAAGAACACCAGAGATGGCAAATATATGGGCTAATATAAAAGACTATGGTTATCTTTTTCTCATTTATTACCTTCTTTAAAAGACAAATGACTATATAAATAAATAATTATAGCATTATCTTGTTGGGTTTATAGCATATATAGATGTAATATATATATGACAATAATAGGACAAAGAAAGAGGAAAGGAACAGAAGTGTATTGAAGCAAAGTTTATTCTATATTTTTCTAGAGTTAGTATTAATCTGAAGTAGATTGTGATAAATTAAGATGCATATAGTAATCCTTAGATTATAAGCCTGAAAATAACCATTTTTTTCTTCAACACTAACAGAGTAATTTAAATGTTACACTGAAAATATTTAACATTAAAGAAAGCAAGAGGTGGGTTGTGGCTGGGCCACAAGTAACCTGGTATAAAATGCTAAGAAATTTAAATGTTACTTTACAGACTACATAAAGCCGTTAAAATATTTTAGACAAAGGAGTAACATCATCTAATTTGCATTTTATAAGGATCATCCTGGCAGCAACATAGGCGATGAATTGATGAGTGAAAGCTAAAGGCAGAAGGACGAGTTAGATGGTGGCAGCAATAATCCAGGCAATAAATGATGAAAGACGATGGAAACAGGAGCAGGAAGAAGGAAGACTAAATTAAGAAAATATACTTAGGAAACAGAATTGACAGGTCTTTGTTATTAAGGGTGAAAGAGGGGGAGGTTTTCATGAAACCTTCCGGGTTTCTGACTTAGACAATTGATGGATGGTTGTGATATTCATTTGACAGGGAAGAGAGGGGCAGAACTGTGGGGAAAGAGGTTTAGTTTTAGATACACAGGAGAGTCCAGTTGGAAATTCAAATGTAGAGTTAGGAGAGAGTTCTGGGCTAGATGTGCACAGGTGAGAGTCACTGGAATATTGATTCAATTGAAGCCATAGGTTTGAATGAGACTACTCAGAAAGAGTACATAGGATGAGGAATGGGCAGGAGATTGGACCTCAAGGAACATCAGCGTAAGAGATAAATAGAAGAATAGGACACTGCAAAGGAAGAAAGGAAATTAAAAAGGATACCAGGAAGCCAATAAGGGGAGAATATGATCAGATCAACATCAAATGCCAGAAAATCAGAAATAAAGATGAAGAATGATAAGAGAAATATCCATTGTGTATGAAAATTTGAATATAATTGTTAACCTTAGGAGAGACTTTTCAGTGGACTTAGGACAAGGGTCTCAAGATCTGGACAGTTCTTAGTAAATGCTATTCTTGTGAAGCGTTAAAATACAGCACAGTTATTTTGCAGACACAGCTCTAAACAAGATGAGCTTGACAGGAACCCAGTTGTATAAGGGTAGCCGCTGCAAAGAAGAAATCAACATGTCGTTAACTAAATAATGTGTATAAGCAATGACGAAGCCTCTCTTCAGGGAGACAGAGTAGGATGTGAATCCCGTCTTCCTTCTGCAAGTAGATAAAACTACCTAAGGACAACCATATCTCATTCTTGAATGGAACACCTCAAGCAGCGAGCCCCTTGAGTTCAGAAACAGAGAGGTAGATTGGGATGGGGTTAGTTGAAAGTTCTGGTGAGCCAAATTATGGTAGGTTAAATTAGAGATGAGGCAGTGTGGATGGGAAACGCATATGACTCTTTCAAGAAATTTAGCTTTCAACAGAGAGCAAGAGGACAATAGTGAAGAGGGGCTGGGATCTTCGGAGAGGCTTTTTCTTAAAGTTGGATGACACTTAAAGAGAGGGGAGAGCATGCTTACGTGCCAAGAGGAAGCCAGAGAGAGGAGGAGAGGGTGACATCACAGGGATTGAGCAAGACCTGAGGATGCAGGAGGAGAAGTGATACAGGCAAGGCCCACTACAATAGGCCCAGCAGTATTCTCTTACTCTAGTTTCTTCATTATTCGGTGAATATTCCTAAGACACAATTTTTAGAATAGAGTCAGTAAACTGGATAGAGAAGCCTTCTTACAAATTTTTGTGTTCCTTGCCATAGTATGCTAGATGTGGCAGATATGCCTGCAATTTTTAAAATTCATTAAGTCATTCCTCTGATAAATAATCGACAGTACCCTATTGCTTAGAGGAAATAAAAGTAGAAACTAACTCAAGCCCTTCCAAATGAAGCTAAAATCCTGGGCTCCAGTCTGTTTCCACTACAGCTGCCCTTTCCAGCCAGGTTGCTAGGTTGGCTTGCCCACATATATGCTTTGCTCATCCTGCTGCCTCTGCCCTACTCCCACCCCAACACAATATTATTCCTCTCTTAAGGAGTCTGAGAATAAAAATCCCAACCTATTGTTGCCTACGAGGTCCTTCAGGATCTGCCTTTTGCTTATCTCTCCAACTGCATACAAAACCACTCTCCCGCAAACTCTCTTCTGTTCCTGGAACAGGGAAGTACTTTCTTGCCTCCAGACATTCACCCTTACCCCTGACTGCTGCCTGGAATGCTTTCTTTAGCTTTTTAAAATTTTTATTTGTGTGTGTGTGTGTGCCTGTGGCTGGCTACTTTTCATCCTACAGTTCGCAGTCGGAATGTCACTTTATCTGACTTGATGAAAGTAGATCTATTTAATGTAAATCCCATACCCTGTTATGAGTTACCATAATACACTTTTTCTTTGCTTGAAAGCAAAGAAAGCAAAGAAAAAGTGTATTATGGTAACTCATAACAGGGTATGTTTGCTGTCCTTCCCCTTTCCTCCCAACAGAATGGAAGCTCCATGAGGTCTGTACATGACGTCTCACCTTTCTTATCCCCACTGCCTATTATAGTGCTTGACAAATGTTTCACAAATGAATGAACGAACAGCTTCTCCATAGTCTCAAACTCCCCTTAAATCCCACCACCATAGTGAATAATAATAGTTTATACGTACTGAGTGCTTACCCTGTTCCAGTGGTACATCTGTTATCCTACTTAATGACTCCTCATCCCCCAGTTTACCTCCTGTAACCCATACAGTAGTTTTTAACCAGGCCACACATTCTGTATTTAATCACAATTTAGCCTCTTGCTTTGTTATGTAACATATTACACGCATCACTCTTTTTGGTCTAATGAAATAAAAATTCTTAGTGCTTTCCTTAGTGTTTAAGGTATGCTGAGTGACTGAAGGTACACCACCCCAGATTATAAGCTTAACATAATAAGAATGTTGATAAGCTGTCTTTATTATAAACTTCAAACAGAAAACCTAACCCAACTTGGAAGTGGACAAACACCATTCTACCTATAAAATATAAGAATTGGTTAAGGTAAGATAGTTTGAGCTTAGCGGCAGGAGATAATGCAGTTCAATATCCTCTTTTTCCAGATGAATTTGCCAAAATCTTAACTTGCTAGAAAGGATAGTCTAGTCAGTCAAACATGCTTGCAAAACCAAGTTTCTTCACACTGAGAAGCCGTAGGAAAGGGTCCTAGCATTAAGTGTTGACTATTGAATTTTGAAATATCTGCTTTGCAGTATTGTGAAATCCCAACCTGAAGAGTCTTCCAGTGTTCATGATTTCAGGAGTTCCTTTGCCCACTTCTAGGCAGTGGCTTGGGAAACATGGAATTTATCCCGGTAGAAATGGCAGAGAATAAGTTCCTCCCAAACTCTTCTAGATGCTTTTACAGTCTGGAAATTTGGTTCTACATCGCATCTTAAAGAGGTTACAGCTGCAACCAACACCTTCATGTCTTGAGCTCATATCAAAAGGAGCATCCCTGGACTTCAAGGAGCCCTGCATCCCTTGTGAAAGACGACTTCAGGGGCAGTTAGCTCTGTTCACCTCCTCTCCCCTGGGTGTGGCCTTCCCCAAGGCAAGTAGTAAGCTTGGAGTCCCCCAGGGCCCTTGTTTCTAGCACTCTATCCCTGAAAGCCTGAAATCTTCTCAGGCTTTGAGTACACCATGGTGATTTTCTTCTTGGGTTCCACCGTGGAGCAGATGTGTGTAGTCAGGAAAATGTTGCTCAACCTGTCTCTCCTCATCTGACAAGTCATCAGGAAGCATTGTTCTGCTGGATGTCCTCCTGGGTATGCGTCCTCAAAGGGAGCCTCCCTCTACTAGGAAGGGTGTCTTCTTTTCATTAAATCTTCAACTCCACAGACCCAACTGTTCATTGCAGTAGAATCTAAGCAATGCTGTACTTTGCCAAGGACTCTGTTTTTTAGCTTCTTCTGTGGCCAGGGATGTAATTAAATGCCATCGTTTTAATGACACACATTTTCCATTCCGGCTGCTTAAAGTTCCTTCTCTGCTAAATAGTTTAGCAATTATCTCTTTGGCCACCACCTACCACCCTGGGAATGGCCTGCCAGAGTGAGGGGTACTCCTGCCATTTTAGAGTCCCTGTAAATTAGGAAGAACTCTTAGCAACTCGAGTAATGTCATGATGTAGCCTATTTATTTATTTATTTATCTATTTATCTATTTATTTATTTATTTATTTATTGTAGTGGAAGATTGCTATCTTCTCATTTTATATTAGGACTACTGGGAACAAGCATCATCAAGGTGGCCAAAATTACCAAAAAGCCAGCTTTTCAAAATTCTTAAATGTACACTATTCCAGAGTGTAGAGTAAGAGAACTTCACATTCATTTCCTCAAGAGCTCAAATTTAGATACTAACATTATCTCTGAGTGAGACTGTAGAGTCCCAAAGCATGTATTAGATCGTTTATCAGTGTAAATAACACTTAAAATATGCCACAATGTAATCCTGCTTTTGGTATTGCTTTATTTTAATCTTCATGTATCAGGAACCAAAAAAAAAAAAGAAAGAAAAAAAAAAGGTGCCCAAACCAATACCAACTTCTTGGAGCTTCCGGCTTGGAAGTCCCACCACTAGTTGGGGCCGTTGTATTGGGGGGCGGGGGGAGGTGATGAAAGGTTGCGTCTGAAGGCAGGACTTGGGCAGCAAAAATTTCAAGGCCAGCTCTCACGGTCTCCGAGATTTGGTCGCTGCGCTCCCACAGAGACCCGTGGGGTCTGGGAGGGTGGAGGGACCTGAGCGTTGCCTGACCCGAACTAGTGCCGCGCCCCCCGCCACCACCTGGAAGAAATCTTGAGACGGAGTCGCAGTGGGGCTCGGAATGGGGCGTGGCCGCGGACGGGTTGGGGCGGGATCTCGTTGGGATGAGGCGGAGCTGAGGACAAAATGGGGCGTGGCCTCGAACGGGGGGGTGGAGCCTCGGGCAGCACCGAGGAGAGGACAAGGTGGAGAAAAATGAGTCGGGCCTGGCCGGAAGTTCAGAGGATTTGCTTCCGAGTGCCGGAAAAGCCGCGCCTGCGCGCTCCCGGCACCTGGGCGGTCCGCGTATCGTGGGTGCGGCGGGGAGACTGCGAGTGTGTCTGTTTTTCGTTTCCGTTTTCCTCCCATTCTCAGTTTCTTGGCGAAAACCGGGACGTGCAGGGGCAGACCGACGGACAGACCCACCCACTGTGCCCCACCTATGTTTGGCCACGAGGACGCCCATTTCTCTCTGGACCCCGCCCATTAAAGCAGTTTCGGGATGCCCCTGTATGGACCTATTTCCTAAAAGTGAAAAATTAGTGTTTAACCGTTTCGCAGTTGGTAATTTTGGGGGAGGAGACACCCTACCGTGGGGCAGAGGAAATTCCAAGGGGACAGCGGTAAGGGACTCGTGGACCCGCACACGAAGAACGCCCCTTTCCGCAAGCTGGGGTGACGTGAAGTTTGACAGGTCCTGGACCCCTCGGTTTACCCCTGGCAGAGTTCTGGATGCCCGGGAACGGATTTGGGGCCATGCCAGTTTCCAACCACTTTAACCGCATTGCATCCTCATTTTGTGTCTTCTATCTAGATTCTCGATTCAGTGATTTGAGACTTGCAGGGTTGGCTGGAAGCCACAGCCCAGCCTCACGATGCAGTCTGAATCCAGCCGGTGTGATGAGGAGACCCCTTCTCTCTTGTGGGGTTTGGATCCTGTGTTTTTAGCCTTTGCAAAACTCTACATCAGGGACATCCTGGACTTGAAGGAGTCCCACCAGGTGCCAGGTATGTTGCTGATCCGCGTGGTCGTTGCCCTGTGCTACGTTTGCACCCCACACTCCCCCAAAGCTGCAGAAATTTGAGACATTGGAGCTTTCATGAGAGCCTTTCCTCCTGCAAACTTTGAAAATGACCTAGCCTGAACCCTCAAATTAGTTCATTTTTATGCAAGCTTAAAGCAGTCTAAGTCTTTTCTTAAATAGATGTTTGGGAAAGTAGTCTTTGTACTGAGGAATGTTTTTACTTGGTTTTGAAGTCTCGTGTTTAGAAATGCTCAGTTATTTTTCTCTGGGCCTGCTCTTGGTAGAATGCTCACTGGACTAGGCATCCCTAGGCTTTGCTCCCTTTCAGAACTGTGCCATTTACCTGGCTTAGTTGTGATAAACCTGTAAAGCTTCTTTGTAAAAATGGGGATTAACTTAATTTTGTGGGGTTTTGTTTTTAATTCATATCAAACATCAGAATATTATCTCCCTGAGAGGAAAGACACCATCTGCTTTGTTCACATATGTAATCCCAGTGCTTAGAACAGCATCTGGCATGTGGTAGACTCTCAAGAAAAAGTGAATTGGAGCAACAAAGCATTATAAGTGTAAAGTAAAAGAAGTCACTTTTTTTTTATTAGAATGGTGGTCACTAAAGACAGGCTCTTTATACCTAAAAATATAACAAATATACTATGGTGTAGATTTAAATAGTTCACATAGCTGTGGATAGATCTATACATGTTTACTGGGCTATATGAGAAGTTTGGTTAAACTCTGCTATTTCCAATGAATAGTGTAAAAGTGGAAATTCTCCAGTTTCAAGGAGGTGATATCTCCAGGCGCCAGCCCCAGGAGAAGCACAACATTCCGAGGTGCAGATGATAAAACGGTCTACTAGGCCCTGTTTGATTTGAGAGTTCCCCCGGATACATTTATCTTTGTACAAAACGTTAACGGCTAACTTCTGCTTCTTGTAATCTGCTTATTCAAGGATGTAGTTGGAGGCTTTATAAGCTGCCTCCTCTGGAAGCTCAGGGCTGAACTCCTCTAACCCTGCGTGGGAGAGAGTCAGTCGCCAGCCGGCTAATAAAGGCTCATAATTAATCTCAATTGGCTCCGTGGGTCTTAGAATCATTCGCGCCATGACAAATAGCAAGCTGTGAGTCAGAAATAGTCAAGAATCTCAAGTACGCACAGTTCAATGTGACATATTGTGTGTTTCCAGTTCTATATACAAATATATCTGGGTGACCTTTTGTACAGATTTTTCACCACACCTTTATTTCCTAATTATTGTTGGAAATGGTGGTTTTTTCCTTGGAAGGCAGCCATCCTCCCCCACATTTGTCCGTTTTCCAGAACTGTCTGGCATTCTAAATAGCTCATCTCAGGAAGAAATTAATTCATACCAAATGCCAGCCTTGCTTAAAGATCTTCTGTAGGTGCTCAAGGAAGTATCGGGAGCATGACAGAGTCTTACCTCTTCTGTAGGTGAAAGACTTTAAGGTATTTTAATAACAAACCAAGGAAAATTGGTCCTGATGAGCTTTGCTATATTACTTGCGATAATGCTTCAGATGTGGTTTTTAAAGTGAAACCTCATGACTAAAGCATACATAGTGATCTTTAGATTATACTGTAGTGTTCTCTAAGGGTGAGAAATTCCACTAATTTAGGTTTTTACTTTTGTGTTTTTGTTGTTTTGGTTTGGTATGGTTTGTTATAAAGAAAAAAACTTCTTTTTTGAGTACATAAAATTTAGAAATGTTTAAATAGCAAAGAATATCTTAAGTAAAATTACAAAAGTTAACTAAAAAATGATAAAACAGGAAAAGAATGTTTAAGAAAGAATTTGGTAGGCCTTTGTCTTTCTTAGGAGATCTTTAGATTTCTGGAATGAGTGTCTTTGTTATTCCTGGTGGCCCCTTGAAACACACCTGAATTTATGCTAATGAGTTGCCTCTGGCTGGGCCACTAGGTAGTTTCTGGATTGGGGGAGAAGGGGGAAGTTGTTCATACCTGAAAGACTAATTGTGTGATTATAGTGTTGAGATTTGAGCCACTTGACTTCAGCCTGACTCCTTGAGATGAGAGGGGCACTGGAAATGGAGTTCTCACATGGCCAACAATTCAATCAATCTTGCCTATGTAACAAAACCCTAATAAAAACTCTGGGCCCTGAGGCTTGGTTGAGCTCTCCTGGTTGGTAATCATACATCCTTATGTCCTAAGGACAAGGAAGCTTCGTGCTTGGACTCTGCCATACTTTGTCCGATGCACCTCTTCATTTGACTTGTCTCAATGAAACCAGAGGGCAATTGAGTCTGGGGCTCATGCTGCTTGTACATAGCGAATAGATCAACACAGGAGTTGGGATATTTAGAATAAGCGTTCATTGTCTGAGCACCAGTGATGCGAGAAGGCAGCAGGTTACCACCTTCAAAACTGCCTTACTTTCTCATCTGGCTTAGAGTATTCAAGGGAAAATCTGGGCATTATTCCAGGGACTACGTGATGGTTCTGGGGGTGTCTGTTGTGCTTCACGGAGTCATTCCTCTGGCAACGTGGTCCTCCAGTGGCGTTAGCAATCCAGGTACAAAGATGAGAGTAGTCTGGAAGAAATGCTAGACCAGAAGGATTGTGATCCTTAAAGGGCATTAATCATAAGTTTCAGGACAACTTTCTATGGCAGGGGACATTCCAAGCTCTAGGTCAAGCCGCAGGGGACAATCTATT
>NW_006442207.1:11574752-11589550 GCF_000325575.1 Pteropus alecto
AGGGTCCCAACCAAGCCCTTCACTGATTTGTACCCTTTATTATAAAACTAGTTGTAAGTATAGAACCTTCCTGAGTTCTGTGTGCCATTCTAGCAAGTTAGCATATCATATCAAACCTGATAGAGTCATGGGAACCCCTGAATTTTTAGCCAGTTGATCAGAAGTGTAGGTGGCATGTGGACCCGCAAATTTGGGGCTGGTGACTGAAGTGAGAGCAGCCTTGTGGGAGACTGCCCCTTAACCTGTGAAATTTGACCTCAGAATTGCCTTGCAAAATGATTGCAAAATGTCAATTCCCGTAAATTAACCTATGGATTTAGGGTTAATTGAATAAAAAATATGAAGTTTGACTAGTGGTTGGTGGTGGTGGTGTTTAGATTTAGGAGTCTTCTTTGTTTTTTCTTTTTGTTTATAGCTCATAGAATACAGAAATTGTCTATTATTCCAGATGTCTCTATGCATGTCAAACTTATTGATGGGATAAATAAATCATTTAAATCAAAATACAGTACTTATATTATCTAAGTCTAAAGGGTCCAATAAAGTGGAAATAGAGTATTCGTAAGAATTATATTAAATGAATATATATTTTAAAAATATTTTCTTAGGCATTTTAATGCTTCCAAACTTCAGTCAGCTATCGTAGCATCAATTAAATAACAGCAGTTACACTAAGAAGACATAAATCGAAAGTACTTTTAAGAGAGAAAATAGACAAATGTCTTACTGTGCTCGTAGCTGTTCAGGGGTCGGATGCTATGAAAACTGAATGAGACCTGCCTATGTCCCTGGATCCCTGAGTCTTCCCAGCCCTCCTCCTTCTGGGAGACCTGATGATCCAGAGCATCCCCTGACGTGTTTGGGCCTCTGTGGGCTGCATGTGGAACAAAAGGCAGCAGGAACAAAGGGACTACTTGGGAAAGGCTACAAATTAAACTTAACATGAGCCAATATCTGTTGTGATTACTTTTTCTTAGCTCACCAAACTTTCTCTCAGTCGACAGAGCTGCCATCCAATTTTCTTAAGCTCTTTTTCCATGTCTACAGCCATCTTTTTGTAGAGGTTGCCCCTCTGTTATGTACAGTTCGTGTTTCTACACAATTTGGGAAATTTATTTCTAAGCAATGTATTTTCTCCTCAATCGATTTTCTCTTGTTCTGTGATGCTTTTAAGATGTTTTTCTGTCGGTCACTTGGGATTGGAAGGATTTTTTGCATCTTTGATTCACGGTGTCTGTCCTTGAAGGTGACCTATTGTCAGTCCATGAACTGAAAGTTTTAGCTCCCTTTTCTGTGCTTTTCCAAGAAAGTCTGTTGTGTCCTCAAATGAAGACCTGTTTAGATTTTTATCAAGTGTTGCCCAGCACAGTTTGTAACATTGAATGACTGACCTCTGGGTGATTTGAAGACTTCGTTGGCTTGTGTCATTAGTCCAGTCTTCTCATTGCCTTTTCTATATGCTTCAACCCAAGCAGAATGCCTTTCCCCTTAAACAGTGTATTGGCTCTTTACTATAAAAACTACCGTAGAAGCACATGTCAGGGTGTCATCAGAAAACCCAGAGAGTCCTGAACTGTCTGAAGCTTTCAGCTATCACCAGCAGAATACCCCACAGCAGCTCCAGGACCAGCTGGAAAGACATCTTAGGAGCAGGCAGCAGACCATCCATGGGTCTGAAGGGCTCCACAGCTCTGTCTCTAATTGCCAGTATTCTCTGGGCCACAACTAACCACATGGAACCCTGTGGAGTGTTCTGTCTCTAACATAAACAATTGCCTGGCAACCAGGCTAGACCATCAGTTGGGCAAAGGGAAGAGTAGGGCCGGCCAGTCAGGTGCTAAAAAACACTTCTAACTTTGCTCTGCTCAGTGCACAAATAGAAAGTGACATTACCTGTACAGTGCATTTGGGGAAGCAGAAAGGGCTGACTGCAGCCAGAGACCTGCCTGAAGTTCTGGCCACCCTAAGCCCCACCTGGCCTACAGCAAAGCTGAAGGACCAGAGCAGTGCCATGCCATAGTCCTACTCTGCACAGGAGCACATCAGGGCATGGTGATGGGGTACACTTCAGTAGAGGACTCCACGCCCACATCCCTATGAGGCTCATTCTTCCCATTTAAACTTCCCTTTGCCAAGCAGGGAAGTAGGGAACGGTTGCCTGCAAAGGTCCTCCAGGGATCTCCCTCCTCTGAAGATGCCCTATCCCTTTTGTGTTTGGTCAATGCAGGAGGCAGGGGCAGAAGACCCCAGGGTATCACTAGGCAGTAACTAAAAGACCTGGATTTCAGTTTTAAGAACTCAGGAGTAGGCCTTGGAATGGTCTTGCTCTTAAAATTTTATCCACTAAATATCTTTAGAAATATGTCTGTAGAGGGCCCCTCTTTTGGTTAAATTTGCCACCTTTCTTTTTCTAACCACATCTCACTTTCCTAGAATTTCTGGGGCTCAACACCTCCTTGTCCATCCCCTGGGACTTTGTGGTGAGCAGTTCATTCTCAGCCTCTTTAATCTACATGAGAAACAAGAATTGTCAGCAGAGGCCAGTCTGGAGCTTTTGAAGAATGTCGGGGTTCAAGCCGTAGGTCCCTTGTAAACGTGGAGGAGAAAGGCTCTGACCAGACTTGGCAGGAGTGAGGGAGGGGAGGTAGCCAACTGCCTGAAGTGATAACTGATTCTATTTACAATTCATATATTTATTTAAAAAGGAAATCACCATTTAAAAGTTTATAAGCTCTTTCTGAAAGTAAAGAATTCAGCTGTGGAGGGGAGAAAAAAAAAAAAAGAGGCTAGAGAGGATTTTAGTCAGGACTCTTTAGCTGCAGGTGACAGGAACGCAGTGCACGTAGCTTAAGCCAAAAAGTTCAGGTGAGGATATTGCGGGGCCACAGCGGGGAAGCTCTGCAGGAGCCAGGACAGCACTAAAAACCTTGGGTTAGAATCAGGGACTCAGTGCTTCCAGTAGTTGTTCTGTCTGTATCTGGTCCCTGAGTCCAAAAAAAGGCCTCCAGGTATAAGTGAGTAGGGCTCATCCTCTTAGGTTTCTCCTCTGGTGGGAACCAGCCTGCTGGCATCTGTCTCCTAGGTTTGCAAATACAGTTTCAGGAAGTTTTTGAGTTGTAACCTGTTGGCCCCAAAAGGTCATGTTTTGTAATCTAGTTATCTTCTCTTTAAAAAAAATAAAAGCTACAGGTAATTCATAAAAATGGTGACTGGTTTCCTAGAAAAGCACCAGTAAAAGAGCCAAAGAAGCCTTTCTCATGGCTTCCTCTCTTTCTCAAACTATAGTGCCGTGTTTGGTCCCATAATATAATGACAGTTTTCAGGCCCTTTGTGAGAGTTCTACAGGGAGGTACATTTCATTTTCACAAGTGGAAAGAACATTAACCACATTCAGTTGGACGACATTGGTTTTCTTTTTTCTGCACTAGTATGAGCTCTTTTAAAGCCAGGCTTTCTCCTTATGACCCTTGAAGAAAAGACATCTGATTTCTTGGGGCTAGTCATTTTTGATATTTAAGTCTAGAATTTCAGCAGGCAGCATGCCACTGATTTTTTATATCCGCTCCCCCACTTTTACCCTCACAGTCAGCATTGACTGAAGCAGAAAATGTAAGCATACATTATATGGACTTGCTCTTTTTTCCCCTCCCAATTTCAGGTATTTTTTTTTACAATGGACATCCAATAAAACAAGTAGATATCTTGGGAACTGTAATTGGAGTGAGAGAAAGAGATGCTTTCTACAGTTACGGAGGTAAGAACAATTGTGTCTGACACCGAGTTTATGTGAAAGGGATCCCAATTTAACTGAATGTTGAATTCGAAGCAACCCCAGCCTTTCAGAGCAGCAGGGGACTCCCACAGACCCCAAACACTTTCCTCTATTGGGAGCCCCTTGGAGCCACCAACCAGGACTAAGTGTAAAATGAGGCAACGGGTAGGAATGATACTGATGAATACTGTCAAGTGACAGATGCCGGGGAGTTAGGAGGCTGAAGAATTAAAATACTGCTCTAGGATCATGGTTGATCAGGAACAGATACCTGATACCTGAGGGCATAGCTATAAATAGCAAAAGATGCTAATCTATCTTTATATTGATACCTTTAAAAAGAAAAAGCCAGATTAATGTTAAAGTAGACTCTTTAAGAAGGCAGGGAGGCGTGAAAAGTAATTTATAAGACTTATGTACAGAATAGTTTTTAAAAAAACAAGGTGTTTGGATTCCAAACCTTTGCTGTAATTGAAATTGTCGTTTTCTGTTGTGTTGCCTTAGATCTATGTTCTTGCTGTACGTGGGGAAACACAGAAGGCAGTTGAACTAGGTGACCATTGGCAGTCTGTGCATGATTGATAATTTACAATGTCCTTGTATTTCTTCAATATGTATTAATTTTCCTGAGGGTGATTGTCTCATGCTTATAAAATAATATATGAGATGAGATTTCTCATGCCTTCTGCCTTTTCCCTGAATATATTTTTTTAAAACTCTGAAATAGGTCATTTTGTTAGGCATTCCCTTACTGGATCTCATCTCTGCTTTATTTAACCAAAGATACTCGTTCTGTTTTTCTCCAGACAACTCAACAAGCGTTCGCTAAGCTTCTACAGCATACCCAGCAGTGGGCAAGTGCATTATCTGTAGTATAATACAGTACTTCTCTTCAAATACCAATAACGAAATAATAGTATCTTTCATAGTTTACAAGGCACTTCTACATGTATAATTCATGTTATTCTCCCTCTAATCTTTTGAAATAGAAAGGACAGATATTTCCATTTTGTAGATAAGAAAACAAGCTCAGTTACTTGTTCAAAGTTCCACTGATAGGTCCAATGTATTTATTGGTTCCAGTGTGCTACATAGTGCACTATAACTCAATTTGATTTTTCTCTCCTTAAGCTCTTCCCACTTCATCCACAGTATCTAGTTTTTAATTTTATGTTTTTTAAATCGAATAAATGAGGCTGTATGAGGACATCATTCCCGGCCCTAAAGCCAGGCCAAATATTATGTCTGTGACCTAAAGGGGCTTCACTTAACCCCTTTTCCATTTAGAGAAGGATGAAGGCGATATGTCTGAGTCTTCCACAGTGACGTTCCTCTTAGAGTGGATGTCGTGAAAGCATGACACATCTGTAGGCTATGGGAAAATGAAAAGGCATCTGAAAGTTGAAATAATTGAGAAACGTTTTTGCAACTTAAATTCTTGTGAGCCTGTTCAAGGGAGAGCTGCACTTTCCCTGATGTCTTCAGGTCCACTTTGGCTCTTGGGCCACCTGCCAGGCAGCCACTCCTCTCCTGGTCCTGCTTCATCAGACTCACCACAGGCTTATGCTGAGGGTGCTTCCTGCTCACACTGACCCATCGCACTGCTGAAACAAAAGGCCGGTGGCCCAGGCAGTCTTCCCCTAGCTGGGAAGGATGTGGCACAGCCCTGCAAGGATGCTCCCCTTCCAGAGAATTCCAGCAGCCAGACCTCAGGGCGCCAGGAGAGGTTACAAACCAGGAAGTCAGTAGTGGTGCCCCAAGCACGCAGAGCACCTGGCAGCAACTCAAGCTCAGACCTAGAATCCTGGGAGGCTACGGTCAAGATCAAAATGACCTCACATTTTCTAGAGCAAATGTTTATGTGCTAACATTTTTTGGCTTTATGTTATAAATTAAGATTTTAAACTGCCCAGAGAAGTGGTGTCCCTAGAGGTGACATATATTTTTAAAAAATTTTTATTATTTATGCCTTCAGCACCTGGTCTTCCTAGGTGGTCTCCCATCCAAGTACTAACCAGTCCTGACCCTGCTTAGCTTCCGAGATCAGACATTAGGTTCGTTCAGGGTGGCATGGCCTATACCATGGACCGTGGCTCCACTGGGACGCGAACCCAGGACCTTCGGCGTGTAAAGCAGGCGTGCTAACTGCTACACTATGGAACCATGTCCGACATAGATATTTTTAACTTGAAACATCCTTATTGATTTTTTTTGCTTCTTAAAATGATATTCACTCCTTATAAAATTTTAAGCTAGAGAAAATTTTAATAAAGTACATAAAACTTATGTGAAACCCTATAAATCAGACAAAAACAATGTCAGTGTTTGGGTAAACATCCTTTCTAATATTTCTAACATCTTCCTAATGTTGAAGAAATATAGATATGCCTTATTTCTTCATTACTATTATGTATATTACTCTCTTAATATTTCTGAAATTAGGCTTACAGTCCACATATACATGGAATATGGGGTTCCTTCCCCATACTCCAAAAGAAACTGCTATTAGCATTTTAACATCTTAAAATCATTTCTGTCAAAGTATACTATTTAATATTTTATGTAAATTAGATTATCAGATTATATATATGATTTCTGTTTTACAGTGAGGTAAGAATATCTTTTAAGAGCAATGAACAATCTTCATTATTATAACTTTGTTCTCATATACCATTATACTTTAACTAATTCCATATTTATAAACATTTAGGTTATTTCCAACTTCCAGTACTACAACCAGTATTGCAATAAATAGCCTTATAGAAGATGTATATATCTGTGCATCTGTTCTGTTTTTCTCCTCAAGATAAATTACTGGAAGTAATTTGTTCTGTTTTTCTCCTCAAGATAAATTACTGGAAGTAAATGCCAAGCCAAAGGATATATTGTATACATTTTAAAATTTGATAAACATTTCTAAACTTGCTCTTTAGAAATTTTACACTCCCACAAATTTACACTCCCACTAATAGCATATGAAGATATCAGTGTTTTTAATATTTGTCATTCTAGTAGATGATGAAATTATTTAAATTTGCTTCTTTTTTTCTGCTAACTAGTGAATTTAGTGTACTGACCTGTTTCTTGGCCATTTTTATGTCTTTCATGAATTGCATATTCCTTTGCTTTGCCACTTTTTCTCTTGTGGTCTCAATCTTTTCCTTATTAATTTGTATGAATTCTTTATATATTGAGACACTAACCCCCTCATTTGGAACATTGCTATACAGTATTAATTTATAGTTGGTCAAATATATTAGACTTTTAAAAATAAATTGATTTTCAGGTCTACTTTAAAGTGTCTCCCCAGCAACTGTATGCCCAACGTTAAAAAGTATTCACCCATATTTTCTTTTCATCTTAACTAACTATATTACGTTTGATAAAGTAAAATCTATCTAGAATTTATTTTAGTATAAGAAGTATTCTTCTAAGTTTCTGCTTTCAACACAGATTTAAACCAGCAGTAAAAACATTGCCTAATATTTCTTATTTGTTACATGTGTTTTTACAACAGTCTAGCTGATGATTTTTAAAAATCATTAAGCCCACTGACTCCATGTTTAGCAACCTCTACTCTGAGTTTGTCAGAAATTAGGCAAAGAGAAAACGCCTATCATCCCATAGCAAATGTCTCCAAAGACCTCTATAGTTTTAAATCCAAGTGCAATGGGAATGCTTTGATTTTTTTTTTCCCCCACTATGGATAAATAAGCCAAACCAGTATTGTTTATGCAATCAAGATATAATTATTTTCTACTATAAAAATACAACTTTTCCCTTTCGTGATGTACTTGGCTTTCCTTACATCCCCTGCAATGGTAAGGACTGGGCAGAAGCCCTTTCAAAGAGAAGCCTAGGCCCAAAGATTTGGGATGCTTTTTCTAGTTAAGTCAGCGAGCTCATGGAAGAGCAAATGGTGACAAAAGACTGCGCTCTAAGTGCCTCTAACCACAGACCATGTGATGCTCTCGTTGCAAGGTAGGAGGACAGGGCCGATTTTCTATGTTAGTAGCCATTGCGATTTTTGCTCTTCACTTCCCAAGGGCACCATTTTCAGTAGAAGTGTAGATGAATCATTAGCACTTCTGAGGTAAGGTAAGTGAAATGTTGACTCCATTCCACTGGGCTTATGTATCACAGTGACATTGCAAACAAGCAGTTCCCGCTGGTGTATGGTGTGAGATGATATCTATAAAGGTGAAAGGAGAGTTCGATAAGGGATTTACCCAACCGGACTATTAAGAAAGTCTGTCTTTCAGTATGGCTGAACCCAATGACAATTGCTGCTAAATCACCAGCAGCGCCAAAATCTCTGTTATGCTTTTTTATACTTCTCTTGCAGTGGATGATAGCACTGGAGTTATAAACTGCATGTGCTGGAAGAAGTCGAACAGTACTGAGCCTTCCTCAGGTAATTTTATTTGTCAGCTCCTTTGCTTTCCAGCTAACCAATGGATTTTCCTCAAGGAAGCTCATCAGAACAGCTGTAAAGCTAAATTTTCACATTTATCCACTGGTCAATTACACTGTGTCCAGAGCTTTGGCTACTCTGAAAACTGATGTTAAAGGGGAGCCACTTGTTTTTCTTTCTCCCATTTCTTTGGTGCTCACTTCCTCCTAAACCTATGGGATTGTGACTAGGTTTCTAGGAGTTTCAGCATTTTGTTTTTACTCTGCCAGTTATTCTGTAAGTCAAGATGTTTTAGCCTAATTGCCAGTCAGGTCAGAATTCCCTTGCTTCAGGCATGTCACTTGACCAAAGAAGATTCTGAAGACTTTTCCTCTTATATGGCTGCCACTAACTTCAATGCTGCCATTCATATTCAGATTTTTTGAAATATTTACATGTTTGAGAAATATACCAGGAATTTTAAGACTTATGAGAAGGTAAGGTAGGGTCGTTTTGAAGTTAGCCATTAAATAATATAAACTGAAAAAGAATTTTAAAATTGTATATTGAACACAACTGACTATAACTGAAATTGTATTTGGAATTTTTGAGTGTATTTTAATAGTTCTTAGTTTTTTAAGTTGCTTAAATTTTAATATTGAAAAATATTATGCCGTGTTGGTGATCATTTTTGGTTCTACAGCAGCTACAGAAACTAGGACCTTGTTTTTCTCTGTTTTATGACATATACAGTAAACCATACACAGTGGGGATGTTTAGTAAGTATTATCTGTTATCGTATCTGACATCTAGTATCTGTCTCCTTGTGTTATACTGCAACACTTGGAGTGGTTTCTTCTTTCCTTTTTGCCATTTCCTGTCAGAATCTCAACCTCCTACTTTGACTCTACTGACCAATGGAATGGTCCTTTGCTCGATTTTCTGATATATTTACATTTAGAATCAATTTCACATAACTTTTGTATTCCCATTTTCTAATTTGAGAAAATCTAAATCAACGGCACTGTAGGAAGTTGCTTAGGAAGCTTTGTAGATTAAAAAAAAAAATTAAAAGAGACAACACGTTTTATGCAGATATCTCACAGGCAAGAAATAAACCTGTAAGATGCCTCGATGTTTGATATATCTAGGGTATTAAAATCATTTGCAGATTTATGGTTGTTGAATTGTCAGTCTTCATTCAGAAGGTGTAGTTTGAATATGCATACTTGTTCCATGCCAGAAGTCAGCAAATTTTTCTGACTGAATAGTAAATGGGGCCAAATAGTAAATGTCTCATGCTTTGTGGGCCACAAGGTCTGCATCTCCATTCAGTACTGCCATTGTAACACAGAAGCAACCGTAAACAGGATATAAACAGGTGTGGTTCTGTTCCAATAAAACTTCAGTTACAAAAACAGGTTGTCGATGGAACTGGCCCATGGGCCATAGTTTGCTGACCCCTGTTTTAGACATTGTCTAACATTTAACTTTTAGACATTTTTAAAGTCGATTCTTTTTTAAAAGAAATGACATATCGGGAATATTATATAACTCTTAGAATTGTTTAGATAAAATAGATATCAGTACTGAGAATGAGATTTTTTAAATATCTGTAAGTACATGAATAGATGTACAATCACAGTGGATAGATTAATTGAAAATTGCTTTGAGAATAAAAAGAGAGGGTAAGAATGTAAGGAAAAAGCCTGAAAATGATTCTCATCATGTTATATATGAGACGATATTTTTAAATTGTTCCTGACTAGCCCATTCTCTCCTTTTAATTTAATTGCCCTCAGTCTTAAAGCCTTCCACTGGAAAGTGACCAATGAAGACATTTTTTTAAACAAAATTTTAGTCTGAGTCAAAATCATGTTCCAGTCAGTAGAAGTATAAGAATATGGTATTAACTCCTATACATGTCACATTGAATATACCATTTGGACTTAGCTTATGAGAAAAGTTAAGATAGCTTGGCTCTTAATATTAGAATTTTAAAGAGGGTTTTATCTTTCAGCTGGAATAGTCTACTTAAATTAAATTCTGTCAGGCTCCAGCCATCTCATTATATTCATTAAATTACCCAGTTTGAGCCCCCCGCCGCCGTCCCTTTTTTTTTTTGGCAGTTTGGCTCACCTTTTAAATGAAAGCTAGGCCTCTTTTTCTCAGACCAGCCATCATTATGGTCATTTCAGCGGTGCTATATGAAGCATTTATTATTACCTATAATGTCTGAATAATGGCAGTGAAATTTATAAATACACCTAAAATTCAACCTGAGTAGAAGAGGACTTGGAGATAGGAACACAGATGGAGTAACCTTTTAAAAAGTAATACCTGAGCATTTTCTGGAGAAACCCAATAAGCCGAGTGACATTAATGCTGATTGTGTCTAGATTCCTAGCTGTTGGTTACTGGATAGATACACAAAGTCCTCTTTGCCTTTGTGGTTGCTATTTACTTTAGTATAGTAATATGTTAAAAGAAAAGTAAGGCCTTCGCCCATTACAAAGCCATGGTTATCTAAATTGTATTAGATTAAAGAGCAAAATATTTGATTAATAGAATGAAGGACAGGATTCCATTGTAGGAATCCTAGTATATGACAAAAAATAATACAAAAATTGGAAATAAATCAGCATTTAACAAATGTTGTTGATTCAAGTAGATTGCAATATTTAAAAAGATGTAACCTTGCAGCTTATATAAAATAACCAAAGAAGATAGTTGTTTATTTATTCCAATAAATATGGGAGTATATATGTTAAGCTCTCCTAGGTCCCTGTTAAAGCACTAAAAGCTATTATCAGTGACAAGAGAAATAGACTAAAAGCTTTTTTTTCAAACTTCTTTGTAATGAAATGAAAGAGAAAGAATGCAGTGGAAGAGGAAGAATGGATGTAATAAGCATAATGTGACAGAGCTTCCCTAAATGTCTTCTAGAAGTTAAAGTGCTCAAAAATGATGAAGAGCTTATATATAAAGAATACAGAGAACAGATCATTTTATATAAAAACACATAGGCCTCTCTGGCAATTTAAAACCAAAATAAAATGTTACGGAATTATTATTTTTTTTAAGGTATTAAAAATCCAAATAACTGAAGCCAGTATAGGAGCTACAAGCATGCACACATGGCTGATGACACTTTGTAAAAAGAGAATTGTTTGTTTTCTGGCAAACATTCCGACAATTTACTTTTCTATTCAGTAGTCTCCATTGAATTACCCCAAAGAAAACAAAATAATTTTGTCTAGAGGGCTTAATTATTATTTTTCACAAATAGCTGACATTTATTGAATTTTTCCTATGGATCTGGCATTGTGCTAAGCTCGTGATGTAACAGTTAACCTAGATCATATGTGTAAGGTGGACTCTCTTGTTTCAGTTTGTAGATTTAAGTGGTATAAGTGTGTGTGTAAAAAAGAGAGCTTAGCTTATACTTACCCAACAAAGATGAGAGGTGAGACATTAGGGTGTTAAGCACCAAGGTGGGAAATCAGCCTAAGGTGGATTTGCCTCCCCCATAAACAGAACCACAAATAGAGATTCTTGGGCCTCTTTCCAAAAAAACTTTCCCTTAGCCAGACCCCTGTCTCCCTATAAGGACACTTTAAAGGGGTCGTTGAAAGCTATTGCCACCAAACTCAGCTGAACTCACAGAATTCAGCTGAGGACCACGTAGAGCCCTTTGACTGCACTGGCAGTGCAGGGGTAGGGAAGAAGATGGAGCCACATTGGAACTTGCCCACTTGGATTGTCAAGTCTTTTTCCAGACTCTGTTCCCTTCACCCTCCTTTTCAATAATTACAGCTTAATGCCTTTTATTCAGCAGAGAATTTCAAAAGGTTATGCAGATTTCCTAGAGTAGAGCAAACTAATCAGAAATAGAATAGATAAATGTCTTGTGTTGGTATTATCCCAAGGCTGTCTCACAGATGTGAGTGATTGTGTTATGCATTTCTCTCTTTCCATCTGGCCCTAACAACTACAGCTGCTCCAAGTGCAAGAGAGGTGAGCTTAACCTCACAGCTTAAGAAGCTGCAAGAGACCATTGAGCAGAGAACAAAGATAGAAATTGGAGACGTTATCCGGATCAGAGGTTGTATCCACACGTACAGAGAAGAGCGAGAAATCCGTGCCACTGCTTATTGTAAGCACAAGATACTTCTGCCAAATTAGTTGTTATTCTGGATGAGTGTCCAGTAAACTTGTTTAGCTAAAAGTCAAACTTCTAAAAAGTTCAAATGAAAAAATTAATTATTTTATGGAGGAAATTATATTTCATAACATGCTTTCTTTAGAAAAGCATCATTTCTTAAATATATTTTGAAGAGAGGTAACTATAAATAAATTAGGAAAGAAAACAAGTGATTTATTATGTATAGCTGGAAAATTTATTTGGGCCACATAGAATTTCTAAAGTACTTTGAAGTTCTAAGTATGAATCCATTTAGGGCAGAGTGTTCATATTCTTCTAATGATGGAGATTTCTTGAATACCGTTGAGTTCATTAACTTTGAAAGAAAACAGCTAATCAGGTATGTGACATTCCTGCATCATTGGAGTGATGCCCTTTGCACCGCTCTGGCTGATTTTTGCTTGGGAATATCAAGGACAGCTCCTGTTGCCCATCATTGTAACAGATGAGCAAATAAGCTCATGCATCCTCCCTAGTCCCAGTCTATTCCTGGCCAAGCCCGTGATGCTTAGGGCATTGCATTCCCTCTTGCAGGATGACTGAAAACCTTTTAGTGTGTCTAGACTATGATCCCTAGGCATTCACAAGGAAGGAGAGACCTTCTGAATGCTCATTTACTGTCATCCTAGCAGCAATTTGGATATGGGAAAGAACTGATCTCAGTGTAATTTCTGTGACATATTTTTTCCTGTGGCTTCTTAGATAAAGTGGATGATCCAGTGTGTAAGATTCAAATTGCAAGGATGCTTGAGCTGCCCAATATCTATAGGAAGGTTTATGACCAGCCTTTCCAGAGCCCAGCCCTAGAGAAAGAAAAGGCACTAAGGTAGGTTATGGCCTATCCCTGCTGAAGATGTGACCACAGCAGTAGTAATGCCAAGCAGGGGAACTCTAGATGCTAGAGTGGCCCTAGGTTTAAATTCTGAAACTGTCAACTTACTGTGAGGCTCTGGGCAAGTCCGCTCACCCTCTGCATGCCTCAGTGTCCTCATCTGTGAAGTGAAGATGATAATAGTACAGATGTTCTAAGATTGTTGTGACGAAAATATGTGTGTAAGTGGAGTCCCTGAAGAAGTGGAAGGAGCAGAGAAAAATTATTTAAAGAAATGATAACTGAAATTTTTCCAGATTTGCTGAAAACTGTAAACTCACAGATCCAAGAAGCTCAATGAGCCCCAAGGCAAGAAACCTGAAGAAAAGTACACCAAAATGCATCATAATCAAAATACCTCACGATGACACATCATACTAAAAACTACAGAACATGATACCAGTCATTTTCCACCAGGGATGCTTTTACTCTTTTGCATGCGGGGAAAGAAAATGGGAGGAGTAAGAGTACATCCGTATTTGCTAGTATATGCGTCAAAGAACTCGGGGAAGAGACAATAATAGCGGTTGCCAAGGGGATGAGAGCCTGGAGGAGGATAGAAAGGAAACTTTTCACTGTGTCCTTTAATTGCTTTAACTATGTGTATATGTTATATGTTTTTAAAAATTATATTTAAAAACACCCTGAACTATAGGCCTGTATAAAGTAAAAAGTGAAAGTTCTCCATTGTCCTGGCTTCCACCTCAGAGCCTTGCCCTAGAGGTAACCAGAGCTGCCCATAGGTTGAGGTGTATCCTTTTAGATGTTTTTCTTCCACACATACATGAGCATGAACGTCCACCATATATTTTGTGGATTGTCATTTGCTCTTTTACAAAAATGAGACCGTACCTTGTATAGTATTCTGCAAGTTGACTTTTTTCGTAATCTATCATGAATATCATAGTTCCTGTAGTTCTGCCTTCTTTTAAACAACTGTGCAGTGTTCATAGTATGAATTGCCCTTTATGTCAAAAACAAGCATCAGTATAGTGTTGGGCTTCCTAGCTAAGGGTCTGTTTCTGCACACCAAAAAGCAACAGAGGTGATAGCTTCCTGCAGGACTTTTTTTTAAACCTTCCTCAGCAGCAATCCGAGTGCCCTGGACCTTTCCAGTCTCACATGCTTGCTAAGTGAAAAAGCCAAAGAATTCCTCATGAAGAACAGAGTGCAAACCTTTTACCAGCAGGAGTTGGAAACGGTGGAGTCTCTACTGTCCCTTGCCAATCAGCCTGCGAATCACAGTGCCTGCTCCAAGAAAGTAAGTGCAGCATGCCCACATGAGAATTTAAGTGCCCTGTCCCAAATCTGCAGCCAGCTGGAGGGTGCGAGTGAACGTGACTGGCAGTAAGACTCACAGGGTGGACCCACGGAATAGAGGTTACGGTTCTATCACATGTTGTTTCTATTCTGGAAAGGTCACCGACCACTAAGAATTTGAAATGAGAATGCACCTGCCTTTTCACCTCTTTACTTAATTTCATTAAGCTTAATCTTTGGGTAGAAAAAATAATAATAGTCTAAGGTTCATTATACTTCGTTCTTAGTACTCACTGAA
>NW_006442207.1:11589597-11630673 GCF_000325575.1 Pteropus alecto
TATTGATCAGCAAGGTGATTCTCGAACTTGAACCAAGATTTTTAATGACTAGTTGTCTCTTTTTCAGAATAAGGTTAACCTATCGTGTTTTAGTTTGAATAAAGACCAGGTTGTATTCAGTCTGGTTTATAAATAAAAATTTCAAGGAATACTTAGGTCATTTTTATTCCTCCTATTTTTTTTTCACTCCTAGTATTACAGGTGAACTGTGGTTTTTTGGTATTTACCCATTTGCTTGAAATTAAGAATTATTTGAGACTTTGGTGTTAGGTTTTCCCTTTTGTTATAACTATTGGATTTTTGTTGTTGTCGTTATAACATGATTTGTGTTTATTTATTTCATTTATTCCACCAGGGAATAATCTCTGCTTAAAGGTCACCTTCTTACCCTCCTTGACTATCTGCTCTGACACCACCAGCTTCCTCACTATGTTATCTATCACCCTGTCTTCATATCTGATGATTGTCACTGGTATTTATGTTTGCCTGCCTGTTCCTGCACCAGAATTTAAGAGCAGAGGTCTTGTCTATCTTATTCTTTGTTCTCTAGAAGGTTTTCGATAATTATTTGTTGGTTGAAGAATGAATGTTTTTTAATAATTCAAATAGTCCTTGAAAGTATCTAGTTAAAAGTAATTTTCCTTCCCATCCTCCCTCCTAACCCTTTCCCCAGAGACAAGCACCGTTACTAGCGTCATGAATATTCTTCTGGAGATAGTCTGTGCATATATAAACTAGAAATAGCCGTATCCCTTTTTGTACACAAATGGTAGCATGCTAAATACTAGTCTATGCCTAAATTTTCATTGAACGGTATGTCTTAACAGATTTTTTCCTAGCTGTACATAGAGATTTGTCACTATACAATAATCTTCTGTTACATGTACCATAATTTATATAAACAGCCTCTCCATTCCTGGATTTTAGATATTTTCTAATCTTTTGCCATTTACCAACAGGGCTGCTCTGAATTCTCTTGTTAGGTAACGTAAGTTATTCTTCGTTATTCTAGTGGAACAGATACCAAGTCCCTATTCAGCTTTCTGAGCATGACCACTGCTTCTCAGTTTCATTCATGAACCTAATTATCTCTTCCTGGCACCAGGCTGTGTGTCTAGTGACCCATGATTTCATATACAGAGATGAGGGATATCGTTTCAGGAAACACCAAGGTGGAGAAGGTCATGACTGGCCGCTTTGTCTTTTGCCACCGTTGCTTCTAAACAGTTGCAGCTCTCCAGCTGTCCGCTGACAGCAAAATTGACCTTCTTCCCATTTAATCATTTAGAGGAGGCTCAATGCCAAGTTGGCCTCCTAGGACTTCTGACCACTCTGTTGGCATGTTTGGAAGGAAACTTTGAAGCTTAGTGAAGACCACATTTCTTCCTGTGAACCAGCTCTTATGCAATGGCTGTAATTAAATAAAGAGGAGGTCTCTGAGGGCTAAAAGGCTCCTCCATTCAAAATGATCTGTGGAGAGCCTTTGGCAGGATATCTTTTTGGAAATGCTTAGAGCAGAAACTTATGCCTGCCCAGTGCTGTATGTTTAAAAGGAAACTAATATGGCACTATATTTGTTTTGTCTTCAGAAACTTTTTCCATCAATTATAAATTGTTCTCTCAGTATGGCTCTGCTTGGGCAGGTCAATGTCATTCAAATGAATCCTGTTTAATAGAGACCGGGAGGCTAAGGATGCTTTACAATGATGTTGAAACCCTAGATCCTTTTACACTTTGTGTTGTCATACAGATGAAAGCTTCTCAAAAAATCACTATTATAGTTGAGAGGCAGGAAAGATTAGGTTTGAAGATTTTCTCTTTTCCTTTTTTTTTTTCATAGTGGCTCTCTTAGCAAATCCAGAAACCTGATAAGCAGGCCTTGCAAAACCATTGTTTCTTTGACAGCTAGATAAATGTTGAGTTTGTTTGGGAATGAAGGCTATATATATTTCAGAGATCCACCCAGTTCCTGACCTGCCACAAGGAGAGGCCTGCTAAGGCTCAGCATGTTCAGCCAGTCAGTTTTTTCCTCTGAACAGTTTTAGTTTCCTGAATCAGAGAAGTCTGTCATTGCTCTTTAGAAAAAGACAAGAAAGACTCAAATCCCAGGCCAGGAAGAGCTACTGGCTAGAAGAGATGATTGGAGGCTTTACCCTTGAGACCGTGTCTTTGTAACCAGAAGGGAGATTTGTCCCAAGGTCAGCTGAGGCAAATGTTTTTGGAAAGGAAGCGTCACATATTGTTTATATTTACAGAGAGCCTTTTCTCTTGAGTCCTCCTTGTTCACAGCTGAAACTGCTTTTAATCTCACGAGCCCAGCACTCCCTGCTGCTAGACCTTAACTAAAATCTGGAAGGAAGAACCGGGTTTTATACATGGTCTGGGGAGAACCAATAGTCATTTTTAAACTAACATTTCTAGTTAGTTTCCGACTTAGTTCTGTCTTGGTAAGATGTAATAAACTTGACCCTTAGGATCCTTATATTAAATTGACTAAAGAGCACAAATCTCCTTAAAATTATACATATTAAGTAGTTATAAAGTTGTGTAGGGCAGCCTATATTGGGTCGTGTTTCCTCTAAGTGAGAGCACTCATATGTGAAATTAAAAACAGCTTTGCCTGAAGGTCCCCACCTCCTCCCCGCTCCCCAAATTAAAAAATGCATTGCTCAGGATTGCTAGGTGGGGTCTTTATTCTAAACACACCCAGATCGCATTTCTGTCCACGAGTGTCATACTTCATGGCCTTATTCTCCCTTCAGAGAATGGATGCTGTCACACCCTGGACTGTTGGTCAGCCTTTAGGCCCTAATGTTCTAATGGCCAGGTTCTTCAACTTGTTCTGTTAGGGAAAAACTTAGGACTATTAATTTAATTAAGAGTATTAGACGCTCCTCTTCAGCCCAGGAAAGCATGTTTGTGAAACATCGCCAGGATCTATTAGATTAAAACAGTGCTTGTTGTTTGGGAGGCCTCTTCTAGAAAGAGATTTCTTTAGGGATGGAATTGTCAACCCTTGAGGCCATTCGGGAGTTCCTTTCCTCTTCTGAATCACTTTGAGGAAGAGTCATCAGCAAATCTCAAGCACACTCTTTCTCAGCATCTCTGGGTGCTGCCTCGGACAGCCTTCATAAGTACCTTTTATTGGAGGTAGGACTTTGCCTTCAAGTAGTTTTTTTGGAAGTTTTGCCATGTTTCTTTGGTGCTCTGATCTTTTTAATATCTTGACAAATTTTGGTCACATTAAAAATGGATTCGCACCTTGAAGGACAATTGTTGTTCACCATTTCATTTTAGTAATGAAACACCCTAATGGAGTAATAAGAATAGAGCCTCTATAATGGCATATTTATTTCCATTGATTACACAGATGTTTTATTGATCACCCACTGTGCCAGAGAGGAGGTTGCTGAGATGAAATACAAAGTCCCCAACTCAAGAAGCACAGTATAGTTAACCATGGTGGGACAAAGCTGAAAACTTAGCTTCCTTGGGAATAAGAACTTAGAAGGCCCCAGTAACCTCTCTAGGCAAACTTGTCTCTTAGGGAAGGAAGAAATATTGAACTTGAGAAGACAGCAAACTGACAGCAGCTGAAGTTCCTTCATATGATGATCTTTCTTCACTCTAGGACCCATGTCTACCTTCAGCCCAGGACCTCCCTTTGACAAGTCTGTACGCAGCTGTTTGCTGCCATTGTTATCCATTTAAAATATGAAGACTAATACTTTCTACATGGTGGAATCCCTGACTTATTTCAATATATGTAACATTCCTTGAAGTCCTTAGGAAGAGGTTGTATATAGCCACAATTTTAATTGGGAAAAAAAAAATGAGCTAATATGTATACAATATTTTAGTTCTGTATAAAAAAATAAAGATTGTCCTTTTGAGTTTTCTATTTCGTATCATTGAGTTAAACACATTAAACAAAAAGTCATAACCACGGTTATCAAGCATGATCCTATTAGCACAAACTTCTCAATCTTTCTTAAATCTAATCCTGCTAGGCTGGTGTGTACCTGGATCTTTTTGACTCAGCACATTAAAAGCCTGTTGAGTGAATTCATAAACCAGTTGGTCTAGGGAGTTGATGTCAGGTGCTGTAAGATGGGACTTATTTCTTTTCTTCTCATCTTTTTTTTTTTCCTTTTCTTCTTTCCACAGGAGGCTTTTAAAACTGACACAACTACCAAGGCAATTCATAGTATATTTAAGAATGCTATAAAGCTGCTGCAGGAAAAAGGACTCGTTTACCAGAAAGATGGTGGTTTTGATAATCTATTCTATGTAAGAGACTTGCAACTTAATTTTTTTCCTTCTTAACTTCAATTACCAATATATTTGTTATTTAAGAACACCTATTTACTGTTTTGAAAAACTGATCATTAAGGAGGTACGTAAAGTAAGGAGTGAAATTTATTGGCCCTTATCTTTCTCCAAGGTACCACTTTCAACAGAACATCCTTCTAGACATTTATCTGTGCCTTTACAATAAATATATGCTGCTTGACATTTTTGGTTTTGCAAAAAAATGTGATTATTCTCTAAATAAGGATTTCTAAACCTCAGTACTCTGGGCCAGATGATTCCTTGTTGTGGAGGGCTGACCTTGGCATTGTAAGATGTTTAGCAGCACAGCACGCCTGGTCTTCACCCGCTAGATGCCAGTAGCAGCTCCCCGGCTGTTTCAAGACATTGCCAAATATCTGCTAGGACACTTGAGATAATTCTTTAAATAATGCTCAGCAACTTTTTTGACACCAAAATAGCATCTTTCCATGTTAGTACTTATAAATCTACCTCATTTTGGACACCTGCATGGTATTCCATATTATGGGAACTTGCCATAAATATTTCAACCCCTTCTCTCTGATGGACATTTATGGTGCTTCCAGCTTTTGCTCTCACAAAGTGTTGCTATGGCTATTTTTGCGCAACTATTTTTGTGAACTTATATAAATATTTCTGTAAGATTGACTCCTTAAAAGAGGAATTGCTGAAGCAAAGGGCATGTACCTCTAAGCTTTTGTTCAACGCAGTCTGCTTGGCTGCCCAAATCTGTACCAGCTGAGACTCTCACCAAGGATACAAGTGCTTGCTTGTCTCCCACTTCTAGAGTTAAAAGTTTGCCTCTCACTGCCTACCTTTAATCTTGGAGGAGCCAGGCTGAAATTGGGCCTCCTTATGACGTGGCATTAGCCACAAGTGATTCTCCTGGAGACAGATCAGAACCCTGAGGAACCCCAGAAGTCTCACTAAAGGCGTGATTCCTGAGAGGAAGCTCTCCTTAATGTAGGATATTTTCTCGATGTCGATTTATTCCAATGATTCCCTATTTTAAAGCATTTTTAAAAACTAAAAGATGTTTTAAATACTATTTGAGTGACTTTTGAAAAGGTTATTCTAATCTGTATAAAGGCGAGTGCAGTCCATCCCCTCCTGGGATGGGAAGGGAAGGCTTGGTGGGAGGTGTAGGGTTGAAGAAACTTGTGATGGGCACCTCACCTTAACACCGCCCTTCCATCCCCCATCCCCACCACTTCCACCCACCCACTCCAGTCACATTTCCCCTAGGAGGCTCCTGGCTTAGCCTCCTGGGTCTGTAGAAAGCAGCTCTTTCTGAGGAGCAGCCAGAAGTTGGGCAGCAGTCCAGGGCTGAGGCATGGCCGGGCTGGGGCACTTCCTCCTGTGAATCAGTGTGAGCTGGAATGGGGTAATCAAGTGCTAATAGCACTCTTTTCCTCAGCTGAAACATCCTCCTTCCCTGACTTCACTCCTCCCCTCTCACCTCAGTGCCTGGCCTTGTAGGTTTCTGTTTTCCTCAGGGCCTGGCCTCAGGGAAATCGTTAGCACAGTAATGTAGACGCTTCTATTTTTACAGGGCTCCAGCTTGCAGCAGCACTCACCACATTACCTCATTTAATCTTCACAGTAACCTTATGAGAAGGCAGGCATTGTCAGTATCCCCATTCTTAAATCTGGTCATTCACTAAATCCCATCAAACAAGCATTCCCGCTCTGTTTGTTCGTATGCTTCTTTTTTTTTTTTTCTTCTGCTTTTCCTTCCTCTTTTTCCCTTTCTATTTTTGTTTTGTTTTGTAATTAGATTTACTATTGAACATGAAGAGAGACCCATTTGGTTGCTGTTTCGCTCTTATCTGAGCCGGTTGAGAAAGGATCTGGGTTAGGTTTGCCTTCTAAGACAGAAAGGGTTTCAGTAGATAGGCTAGGTTTATTCTTGCTAGCTTTTCCTTACAGTCTTATTTCTTTTGTTTTTCCTTGTGGACAGGAGAAGGCAGATGTCAGAGCCCGGAGGAAAGAGTCCTGGGATTGAGATCAGAGACTTTGATCACTTGTACCTCCCTCAAAAATATAACAAATAAGAGAAATTTTATGAATGTGTTATGAATATTTAAGAAGAAAGTTGCTCCTTAAAAGTATTCCAGTTTCTCCTTAAATCGTAGCCTTAGTAAACCATCTCCCAAGGGAATATGCCTGAAGGGTCAGCTACAGAGCAGTGAGCTGCTGAGGGGCAGAACTGGTTTGACTGTAGGCCAAGTACTAAAATCACGTTGTCAATGTAGGGGTGATGATAGTTGTGAAATCTTTAGAAACTATCCTGAATACTAACCTGGGAGTCTGGATGGCACAACCTCTGCGTTTCTTAAGAACATTTTCTCTCTGAACTGCTTTTCCTATCAGGTAACCAGAGAAGACAAGGAACTGCACAGAAAGATACACCGTATCATTCAAGAAGACTGCCAGAAACCAAATCGTAAGTGGTATGATGCACGTGTGTCCTGGTGCATGGGGGGAGGGAGTGTTCCCTCCCAGAGAACACAGGTTAGAGAGTCAGGAGACTGGGATTTCCCCAGTAATGACTTGGAAGTGTAGCTGACCAAGAACCTGATCAGAGCCTTGGGTTCCTCCTCTTTAAAGTGGGCATTAGCCTCACACAGTTGTTCTGACCTTGGCTACACATAAGATTCAATTTTGGAGCTTTTTTGAACATATGGTGCTCAGGTCCCACCCCTGATTCTGCTTCATGAGGGGATGGGGTAGAGGTATGATGGCTGAGCTCCTTGGGTGATTCTGATGCAGTGAGGTAAGCCATCAGGCTAGGACTTATTGATGTCCTTCTGGTTCTCATATTCTCTCTAATTTGTGTTATTTCTTGTTCTACTCTCGCCCTGTTCTTGAATCCAAACATGAAATTTTCCTCCTGACATCAGGCCCTTCAGTGTTGGGAGGAATGGTTCTAGACATTATGGTTTATGGACAATGTAATTCAGTCATCTTGAAACCTGATAATTTGCAAAAGAAATGGTTTAGAAAATAGTTGGTTTTAGTGGAGTTAGGTCGTCCCCTAGTGGTTAGAAACTCAAACTGTAGATAGTCTGACAGCAGATACCATTTTCATACTAGTTAGAAAAAGAAGAAAACATTAGTCCTACCTTTAAATCCTGTATAGACTGATCAGTCTTAAAGGTGACTTTTCAATGTCTGCCTTTTGCAAACATATGCTAATAACATATGTTGGCACTAGAAGAACATTGGAAAGGCTTGTTTATGACTGCAAATCTCCTCTTCCTGCTTTCTTTCTCTCCAGAAAAGTCCACCTCTAGTCTTTTCAGCTCATACATCCCTGGGGCCTGGACCTATTCCAGGCTGAGTCACCGGGTAGAGCTGGACCAGGTCTCCAGCCCTGGTGTTTATGGTATGCAGCTCTATTTAGACTTTTAAGAACCAATGAGGTCAGATCCCAGATCTTAAAATAAACTGAAAGCAACCTATTATTTTAATGCAAGGTTTCTGGCCATTGTTCACTTCATTCAGAACAATGAAAACACATATCCTTTAGTTGGGAGAAAAACCTCTCTATCCACAATTTAAAGAGCTGTTAAGAACAGTGAAATGTGGAATTTCTTAGAAGGGATGAGAGGCTGCTCCCCATGTAACATTCCTGCACTCATTCTAGTCCCATGCCACCTGGCCAGATTCTTATTTTATCTGCATTAGGAACAGAAGGGATTGGAATAATCCTAGGGCCTGATGAAGCAAATGAAGGGAATTCACACTTCATTTCTGAGGAGAACCAAATAGCCTTGGTGACCTGAGGATCTGTAAAGGGAAAGGTTTTACATCTAATCCCCAGGCCAGCTCCTGCTTTGGTGAGTGTGTGTGTCAAGGTGGACAGTCTCTGTCACTCATTCTGTAAGTGGGAGCCTCTCAAAACCATAAACCAATTCCCTGGAAATACTAAACTCGCAGAAGCCAAATCCTAGAGCTTGAATAACTGAAAATACCAATAAAAACAGCTAATAGGAACTGTCTGGGAATCTACTGTAACCACTCCTTTCCATAGGAAATACCTATGACATTAAGAAAAATTATTCTGAATCATAATGTATGCACATGATTAAAGTCAAACAGTACAAACATACACTCAGAAAAGTCAGACTCTCCCAGCACTGAGCCCCAAGTTCCGTGTCCCCTTTGCAAAGGCAGTGGTTGTTACTAGTTTCCTACATCCTTCTAGAGCTGTTAAATGTACTTAACAAACATATTTGTATAGTTTATCTTTTTAAAAAAGCACAAGTAAAGGTTAGCATACAATACTCAGTGTTCCACGCCTTTTATTATAAATCTCATGTTGGCTTCCAGAGTTCATTCAGCAACAGTACGTATAAAAGTATCTCAGTCTTTTTAATAGTTGTACAGTATTCCATTATATGTATAAACAGATATTCCATCATTTTTTTAACCATTCCTTCTGGATCTTTAGTTTGTTTCTTACCTTTCATACAAAATATAGCATTGAGTTTTTCCTTGTCAGGATGACTGGTGGGAGAACTTAAATTTTTTAGTCATTTATGAGTATTTCAGCAAAGTTTAAAACTACGGTGATAAAAGAACTGTAAACATGAGGCCTGTTTCAGGTCCCTAAAGCACTGATAGCAGGCTTATCTAAGACGGGCGGCATGGCATTGTTATAAAGAGCTGGGCTCTGGGGCCACCTTGCCTGGGTTTGAACCCCAGCTCTGCCACTTTTTAGCTGTGTGACCTTGGGTAAGTCTGTGCCTCAGTTTCTTTATATGCAAAATGGGGATAATAATATCTACTTGAGAGGTTGCTGTGAGGATTAAATAAATTGGTGTTTTATAAAACTGTTAGGAAGATGGCTGAGTAGGAAGCACCAAAAATCTGTCTGGTATAACAGTTTTGGAACTCTAAAGTCTATTGAAGGTTTGAAACTTCCAGGGAAAGCTTAGACAGTAAATTGGGGTTAATTTCAGTCAGTTTTCAGCCCTTAGTAACAACTACCCATCTACCACCACAGCCATGTGGTAGACAGCTGTGCACTCATTCCTAGAGCAGCTTGCGGGAGATAGAGTGGGCAAAATAAGCCTTGTCCTCCAAATATCAAGAGTCTGTTCTCTGATTATTGATTGCTACTTCTCATTACAGAGGTGCAAAGAGGTGGGTGGTCATTGTTGTTGCATCTCACCCCATTGTTGCAAGCCCCCCAACAGCTGAAGTCTTAAGGGGATTTTAAAGTACTGGTGCCTTTTTTTTTACTCCTTTTATCTCCCCCACTTTGGGGAGCCAGAAAAGAAAGACTAGTGCATTCAAAAGCAACTGCATACAGGGAGAAAATTAGAAAGTGATGACACATGCCCAGAGAAAGGTGCAGGCTCAGGGAAAAAAAAAAACGAAAAGACCTCAGTTTATACCTCAGGCTGATCTTTGGCACAGAGACAGCGTACGACAATGAAGACAACAACAAGAACAAAAAGGAAAACAGAAAACATTCCTGGGGAATGGAGAGAATCTGATCTTAAATTCTCATTATTAGATCCAAATGTCCAGTTTTCAACTAAAAATCACATGACATACAAAGAAACTGAAAAGTATGGCCCATTCAAAGGAACAAAATGTATATAAACAGAAATTGTCCCTGAAAAAGATCGAATGGTAGATATACCAGACAAAGACTTTAAAACAACTATCTTAGGACATACAAAATAAAAATTCTGGAGGTAAAAAGTACAATAACCGAAATGAAGAATGTAGAAGTGATTCAAAGGTAGATTTGAATAGGCAGAAGAAAGAATCAACAAACTCACAGTTGAGAAAAAGTGAGCAGAGCCTAAGGGACCAATGGGACACCATCAGATAGGCCAGCAAATGCCTTGTGGGAGTCCCAGAAGATGAAGAGAAAGGGGCAGAGGGAATATTTGAATAAACAATGTCTGAAATTTGATGAAAGACATGAATATAGATATCCAAGAAGTTAATTGAACCCCAAGATGAACCCAAAGAGACTACACCAAGACACATTATAATCAAACTTTTGAAAGACAGAGACAAAAAGAGAATCTTGAAAGCAGCAAGAGATAAATGACTTGTCATATACAAAAGAGATCATCAATAAGATTAGCAGTAGATTTCTCATCAGAAACTTTGGAGGCCAGAGGCAGTGGGCTGCTGCAGTCAAAGTGCTACAGAAAACAAACTATAAACCAAGATTCTATATCCAGCAAAACTGTCCTTCAAAAGTGAGGGAGCAATCAAGACATACCACAATAAACAAAAACTGAGGGAGTTTAACTCGATCTGCCCTGTAACAAATGCTCAAGGGAGTCCAGCAGGATGAATTGAAAAGACACTAGATAGCAACTCAAAGCCATATAAAGAAATAAAGTTCTCAGTAAAGGTAAATATTTGGGCAATTATAAAAGCTAGTATTATTGTAACAATGTCTTGTAACTCCACTTTTTGTTTTCTACATAATTTTAGAGATTAATACATTTTTTAAAATAACAGGTATTAGTCTAAAAGTTTGTATTATTGTAACTTTGGTTTGTATCTCCACATTTTGTTTTCTACATAATTTAAGAAATTAGTGCATTTAAAAGAATGACTAGTTTTATGTTCTTCGCACACAATGTATAAAAATGTAATTTTGTGACATTATTAACTGAAAGGGCTTGGAACAGAGCTGCAGAGGAGCAGAGTTTCTGTATGTTATCGATGGTAAGCTGGAATAAGTTCAAATAATAAGACAGAAAAAAAATAACTAACAGAAGTTTCCCCTTATCAGTAATTACTTTAAATGTAAACAGATTAAATTCTCCAATCAAAAGACAGAAATTGAGATAAAAAACACATGATCCAACTCTATGTGTCTACAAGAGACGGTTTAGATCCAAAGATACAAACAGATTGAAAGTAAAAGAATGGGAAAAGATATCCCATGCAAATAGTAACCAAAAGAGAGCAGGGATACCTATACTATTATCAGACAATATAGACTAAGTCAAAAAGGTTACAAGAGACAAGAACGTTGTACATTAACAAAAGTTCAATACACTAAGAAGATACAGCACTTATAAACATATATGTACTTAATGACAGACCATCAAAATATATGAAGCAAAAACAGAATTGGAAGGAGAAAGACAGTTCTACAAAAATAGTTGGAAACTTTAGATAGAACAATCAGACCAGCAGATAAGGAAGGAAAAAGAGAAATTAACACAGTAAATCTACTAGATCTAACAGACATGTACAAAACACTACCAACAACAGAATACATATTCTCAAGTGTACATGGGACATTTTCCAGGATAGACCATATGTTAGGCCACTAAGTCTCAGTAGATTTGAAAAGGTAGATAATCGTACAAAGTATCTTCTCTGACAAGAGTAGAATGAAGTTAGAAGTCAATAACATAAGTAAAACTGGAAAATTCACAAATTTGTGGAAAATGAGCAATACATTCTTAAACAACCAATAGATCAAAGAAGAAATCACAGGAGAAATTAGAAAATACTTAGAGATGCTTGAAAACAAAAATACAGCATACTAAAACTTACGGGACATAGCAAAAGTGGTGCTTAGGGGAACTTTAAAGCTATAAATACTTAAAAAACAGATCTCAAATCAGACTAACCTGACAATTTAAGGAACTAGAAAAAGAATGAGGTAAATCCAAAGCTATCAGAAAGAAGGAAATAATAAAGATTAGAGCAAAGATAAATGAAATAGAGAATAGAAAAACAACAGAGAAAATCAAGGAAACCAAAAGTTGGTTATTTGAAAAGATCAACAAAATGGACAAACCTTTGGCCAAATAGACTAAGAAAAAAGACATTAAAATCAAATGAAAATGAGGACATTAGTATTGATTCCACAGAAATAAAAAGGGCTGGAAGAGAATTATGAACAACCGTATGCCAATAAATTGGATAACCAGATGAAATGGACAAATTCCTAGAAACACAAAACCTGCCAACACTAAATCAGGAAGAAATAGAAAATCTGAATAGACCCATAACTAGAAAGAGATTGAATTGGTAATTAAAAATCCCCCAACAAAGGCAAGTCCTAGACCAACGGCTTCACTGGTGAATTCTACCTAATATTTAAAGAAGAACTAACAGCAGTCCTCCTCGTGTAAGAGGAAGGTCACTTTGTGAACAGCCTTACTAGATGACTTAGCAGAATGGCCTTTCTGAAGAAATAGTTTAAGGCCTTTGTCAACATCACTGCTTAGAGCCCCACATATTTCCTGAACCTGAGCATCCTGGCCTCAACAAAAACTAATTAAAAGCCGAATGGTGCTGAATTCGCTGGTGCTACCTCTGCTATGTGCAGGCCCAGTTTGGTTGGAGTTCTTCTCCACTCTCTCATCAACCTTTCTTTTCAGGACAAGTTAAAGCTTCTTTAGAGCAAGAACTAAGTGATATGTATCATCTTAGGTTATAGCTATGACTGTAGAATTATAGTAATTCCCCATGTAAGAAGCACCTACCACTGGTCACTCACATGACCACCAGTGAAGTTCCCACTTTACAGATGAGAAAACTGAGAGATGTGAACCACTTTGCCCTAGTCATAGAGCCGGGACTTGAATTCGGGTGTGTTGGACCCCAGAGTCAACTCTCCATCTACACTATCTCTGTTCTTCCTTACTCAACGCTACACACATAGTAGGTGTTCAGGAAATCTTTACTGAATGAGTGTTGAAGAGACAAACTGGAAATGTGGAGACAGGTGACAGTGGTAAGTTTTCAACAGAAATCCCGATTGGGAGGAATAATGAGATGACAGAACCACTAGAGGTCAGAATTTAGCAAGTCTTTTTTTTTTAGCACAGGACAGGCTGGCTGCCTGTGATAGTCTCTGACCCTCAGAGCTGGAAAGGACCTCACAGGTGCCCCACCGCCCTCTCCATAGTTGAGAAAACTGAAGCTCGAAAATACCGTGATTTGAAAGGTTCACCAACTCCCAGAGCATGCTTTGCCCAACGCCATGATACCTCTTCCTGGAGCCTAAAAAATTTATCTGAGAACAACATTCAGTGACTGTGTGGAGTGTGAGAGGCCAGGCATGGCTTGCGCTGGGGCTTTAAAGTGAAAATTGGGGAGAGTTTGTTTTCAGTAATGCAGTTTGACTGACTCAGGGTTATATCATAACCTAATATATCGTTATGATACATTATATAGGTAGATAATAAATTATATATATATAGAAATAAAGTTTCACAAAATAAGACATCCTACCTATAATGCAGTACATTCTGTAATTTTCTATTTTAGCCTGTTAAGAAAAAGAATTTTAATCACAGCTGACTAAATTAATTTCACAATCTTCTAATGGTTGACAACTTCATTGTGCCTACCACTGCTCTAAATCATTGATTTCAACTAGGAAAGAGGTTGCCAACCTTGAACCTTTATTCCTGTATACCAGATGGTCTTAGTTTTGGGTAGAGGGTAAGAGGTTACTAGAACACAGTCATCACAGTCAAGACTTCTTGGAAGCCTATGCAGAGAGGAACGAAAATGGGCCAAAGCCAGGACTCACTTCACCATGGCCATCCCAATCAATCAGGCCTTGTGGGAAAGAATATGAAGGCTGCTATAAACCGACTCAGCTGTCCATCTCAAGTGGGCTCCCACCTGGGAAGCTAGGGGTTCGGTATGAATACATGCACTTATACATGTAATTGCATTGGAGAAAAAGATTATCAAGCACTAAAAAATCCACTGTTATAGATATAAAAATATTCATTGGGAATCCTTGAAAGTTGAAGGCCTGAATCCTTGAGCAGTGAGTCCATGTGGTATAAAAACAGGCCCAAGAACAGGTTTTTTTGTTTGGTTGGTTTTTGCTGATAATCTAGACCAGTGCATCATCCACTTCAGTGTGCATAAGAATCATCTGGAGACCTTTTTACAATGCAGGTTTTGATTCAGATGTGGAGAAGGGCTTCTGTTTAGAGAGAAAGGAGAGTCTAACAGGTGTGTCCATCTTTAGCCAACTGCCTTTTTCTTGCAGACATGGAAAAGGGCTGCCACTTCCTGCACATCTTGGCCTGTGCTCGCCTGAGCCTCAGCCCAGGCCTGAGTGAACCTGTGCTGCAGCAGGTACTGGAGCTCCTGGAGGACCAGAGTGACATCATCAGCACAATGGAGAATTACTACATAGCATTCTGAGGACAGACCGCAGACAGCCCAGGCAGAGCCGAGCCGAGGAGAAAGACCAAGTGATATTCCCTCCCAGGCTCTGGTTTTAAACATCAGGCAGAGGCTTATAGGTTAGGAGGCAGTTATCTCATAATCAGCAATGAAATACGGTCATTTGAGAACTGAAGTTTGGCATAAATTCTGCAGACTGCCTTCTACCTACTGTATCCTTGGGATAAGATGACTTTTATCTCAGCTACAACATTCAAGAAAACTCTCCTTGTTGACCTCCTGACTGGACTGGGCACCATTCGTGAAGCAGAAGGGGAGGAGACAGTGGCTGAGTCGGTATGTATGGAGGAGGCTCTGTTGCGGTAAAGCCCATGGACTGCGGGAACTGAAGAGCATACCACCAGATCACACAGACCAACACTTTTTAAAACTTTAGACTATCAAGAACATTCTCGTGGGCCTGTATTGATGGTCAAGAGCCCAATGTAGGGAATTAGCTCTCCCTAGATGAGTGTTGCTGACCTATGATTTCCAAAAGTCAAGCACCATTGGCGAGTCATGAGTCCTGGGTAGAATGCTGTTTATAGACCCACCCAGAGATGGGAGTAAATGGATCCAAGGCATGGCTCCATGTTTGCCATTTTCCTTGTTTTCCTTCTGAATTAAACGGTGTTTCAGGACATTTCCCTGCACTTGAGGACGTACATGACTAAATTACATTGTCCCTTAATGCCCTGAAGTTCCCGAGGCTTTCAACCAATGTCTGGCAGTGGTAGATGTTATTTTCAAGGTTACCATTGAATGCAGGACGTCTGACACCATCCTGACAGACTCGATATGTGCCCAGACAGGCAGTAGAATCAAGCTTCTGCTCGGGATGACAAGGTAAAGGGAAAATCTGGGCCACGTGGTAGGCTTGTTCTAACAGCAAGATGACAAATCTAGCCAGCAAAAATAAAGTATACAGAAAGATTCAGAGTTAATTACAGTCATTTCACAAAAAGCACATCTGCCTTCGTCTTGACATAATAAGCTCTTAGTGGCTCAGCCAGAAAGCCTGTAGGCCTGGAGAGTTGCTCTGCTCTATGTGGAATGGAGTGGTTTTACATTGGGAAGTTGTTTCCATGTGTCAGGCTGAAGGCTATTACTGACAGATTTCTTCCTGTCGTAGACTTCACTGACTCGACCCAAACCTCTGCTCTGTTTCTAACAGCGATTACCCATATGGCTGCCTTGTGTCCTGCCCATGTCCAGAAGGATCCCAGTAGAATTGGGCCTACCTGGAATGACATCCCAGTGGTTCCTCCTTGAGGTCAGCAGCTATTTCGTGTTGAATACATCTTGGCTTTTTGGAGCTGTGCCGGAAGGAGTCTTGAGTCAGACCATTAAAAGGGCATACCTTCAAAAATACTTCTAGAATCTCAGGCTTCTGCTTCTCCATTGTCACCACCTGGAATACTGCCGTTGCCCCCTCACTGTGCTCCCTGCCTTGGCTCCTCTTCCGTTCCTTCTCAGCTCAGCAGCTGGAGTGACCCTGTTAAAACTTCAGGGCCTTTGTGATTTTACTGCTTCCTCCGCGTGGAACGTTCCTTGTGCAGATAACCATGTGATGGGCTTCTCCTCCCCTCCTTTGAGTCTACTTGAGTGTCACCTCAGTGAGGCCTACCCTGATCTCTTGCTAATTGCAACAACCCCTTCTCCGTCCTCCGAAGAACTTCTCAGTACTTCTGTTTCTCCACTGTACTCGTCAGTAACACCCTCCATGTGTTTACTTGCCCTATTTATTAGCGATTTCCCCAAAAGAAGAAATGTTCCATGAGAGCAGGACTCTTTCTCTGTTTCGTTTCCTACTGTGTCCCCAGCACCTAGAACAGTGCCTGGAACACATTTCAAGCAATACCACTTCTCTGTGTGTGCCTGGCTTCCCTCCACCTGGTAATATCGTCCTCTCTTTCCTGCAGGGTTTTCTCCAAGTGCTCAGAATTAACATCCACTGGGGGCAGCCTCAGCCAGTGGGACGTGGGGTTGAAGTGCTCCAGCTCCCATCCCCTTCAAATCATCTATCACAGGTTCTATACCATTTCTCAGAGTTTAACTGTGGGATTAAGCTCCATCCACCCACACTAGCAGCTCACAGTAGCCACCCTTAATTGGCTGCCTTACCCTCCCTCCCTCACACCCCATTCCTGTTTGCCCCACCTCCCAAATGAATTGCTTCCTTTCCGATCCTTGTCTCATTCAGGGTCAGCTTCTGGTTGAACACAAATTAACACCATACTCACAAATATATTTGAAAAATGCCTCTGAATAATTATACACGTCAAACATTACCAGAAATGCTCACCAAAGTGATACACTTGTTGCCTCTGAAAGGTGAGATGTCAGAAGCTTTTTCACTACAAATCTGTACTTTGGCATGTTTACAGTTAGCAAGAGTCACAAAAATAATAAAGCTCTTTCTCACTCCCGACCCCACACTCACATAACCTGAATCACGAGTGAACTAAGAATAAGGCGGACCTTATATCCTGTCTCAACATAAGAACTCTGAGAAAGTGAAGGGAGCTCTTGGAAACTTTTCTGGGGCTCACTACGGTTGGGTCACTGCTCGTGTATCCAAGAGCCACCAAAGTGTTCCTCTGAAGAGGGAGGGAACTGTAACGCTCAGTGCGCACATGTTTAGGGAGGTGTGTACAGTACTAGAGTTTGTGTAAACAAGAAGACAAATAGTGCTACTGTTGGGTCAAGGATTTGTTTGAAGATCCACGATTATCTCCATCTGGTAAGCTACCAGTGCTTCTTATCCCTATAAGACACTTCTAATTATTTTCCCCTCTGATAATGTGCCAGGACATTGGCTGAGAGAAAGACAAGTGGAAAAAGAGATCTATTCAGTAATGAGGAACCCAAGACTTGGTGCCAAGGCTTGAAACCAAGGAAACTTGTAATTTTCTATCAGAGAAAACATCCACGCTTTCTTAGTAGTGTGTTTTCTTCTCTACGAGTGGCCTCTACAGCAATTGCCCCAAAGAAGCTTCTCGTTGTTTTAGTAAATTTATGTGAAGCATACGGGCAGACTCAAAGACCATGATGAGGCTTGCTGGAGAAGCCAGCAGCAGGCCCTGGGAAGAAAGTAGGGCCATTTTGAAGGGCAGTGGTACCTGTGGCAGAACAACCTTGCAATAGAGATTTTATTAGTATGATAGTCTGCTGATGGAGACTAAATGTGAGCCCAGACTTTCACATAAGAGAGTTTTTATGTAATCCATAATTTCTTAAATGTGCCCTATTTTTATTGAACTTGTATTAGGTGACCTCGAATAGGTAAGTCACAGCATAGTACAAGGTACTGTGTTCACAAGCATTTTAAGTCAACCCCCAAATTCCTGAAGAGACTCAAGTCTCTCCCTGTATGTCAAATTAAAATGACAAGTTTTCCTTTTGGAACATAAAGGAATTTTGAAGGCCACATAATAGTCCTAGTTATTTTTAGAGACAATAAAGTGGTGCCTCATTAATTCAGACTGATTAAATGGAAGGTGGAAAATCTAGGTTTGAAATAGTGCCATTTTATCACTAGGTCTACTAAGTGTTCTGTGTTACATCTCAATTTCCATGAGGAAACAGATTTGCTGCTCTTAGGAAACCTGCTATAATGAGTAAGAAATATCTTAATTATGTATCATTTATTATATATCATTTAATATTAGGTGATTTAAAAGTACTTGAACTTTAAGAAATTTTAAAGCATATGTCCACACAAAAACGTGTGTGAATGTTCACAACAATATTATTCCTAATCACCAAAAAGTGGAAACAACCCAAATGTCCATCAACTGACAGATGGATAAACAGTGTTATATCCATACAATGGAACATTATTCAGCCATAAAAAGGAATAAAGTAGATACATGTTACAGCATAGACGAACCTTGAAAACAGTATGCTAAGTGGAAGAAGCCAGATACAAGAGGCCACATATTGTATGGTTCTATTTATATGAAATGTCTAGAACAGGCAAATCTATAGAGACAAGAAATATGATTAGTGGTAGCAAGGGCATGGGGGAAGGAGGGGAGTAGGTGGAATAGGATTTCTTTCTGGGCTGACAGAAATGTGGAATTAGGTAGTGGCGATGTTTGTATGACTCCGTGTACTCAAAACCACTGAGCTGTGGGGTAGGTTGCAGTTCCTCACAGCATGATGTTTGGGTTCCAAGGGCAGGCGTCTCAAGAGATCACAACCCAGACAGAAGCTGTACGGCCATTTTGTGTATAGCCCCAGAAGCCACACGGTGTCACTTCTAGTTGTCGAGGCCATCAGAGTTCCATCCAGAGGAAGGGAATAAACCACCACCTGATGGTTCTAGAAGGACATATAGAACCAGCAGTATTGCTCTGGCCATTTTTGGAAAATGCAGTCTCTCACAGACATCTTTCAACTTTTATGTGCACACAGCCTCATTCTTTAAAAAAATTTTTTTTTAATATCAAAAAATATAAATAAGGGGAAAATGGTCTACCACTTCCCAGGTACTGTGAATTTTTTAAAGATTATATGTATATTATTGGGAAAATAGTTGTGTTAATCTTTTGTCTATTCTTACAGAAAAAAATATGTCATTTTTATGCACTTTTCTTTTTTAATACTATATCTTAGAGTTGTTTTGTAACTTCAGCATGCAAGATTGACCGCATTCATTATATGGTTGCATAATTCCATTGTATGGCTGTCCCTTAATGTTTTTAACCAGACTCTTATTAAGAAATATTTACTTGGTTTCCAGTTTGTTGCTGTTGCAACCAATTCTGCAGGAAACATCCTGTACATCTTCCTTTTCTTGGCATACATCTGCAAGTAAATTTGTATGGTAAAGTTTTAGCAGTACAACTGCCAGGAGAAACCATGAGCATTTAAAAATTTGAATAGACATTGATAAATTACCCACTGAAAAGATTGATCCATTTACTACCGCTATCAATGATTTATATAAGTCTATTGTCTACCCAAAGGCTCACACACACTTCATATTATCAAGAGTTTTAATCACTGCTTATCTGGATAGGTAAAAATGATTTCTGGATTTTGTTTGCATTTATATGTCTTTAGGTATGAGTGGTGTTGAGATTTAGTTAATTATGGACGAGCTTTAGATGTGGTTCTGCCCTGGACATTAGCCTTTGTTGCCAGCAGAGGCTGAGGGTGGCCCAGGTCCCATGTTCTCGCAGTGGTGTCAGCTGCAGAACCAGCCCAGAGGCCAGCGGCTGAGGTCCTAGTTAACACGCAGCGTTCTGGAATAAACATCATGAAGAACTCAAACCTCAAGGTTCCCAATCTGCTACTTCAAGTGCTTGGTCACTTGCCTACCCAGATATTATGTGTAACAATACATGAAGGCAACAATCACTGTATTGTCAACTCAGACCTCTCATAAAGCAGACACCATTCCGCTCTAATTCACTGTTTCCGTCTCCAGTCAGATTAATGTGGAAAACAGGTTGTTTTTAAGAAAGTGCTAAGTGACTGGAGAAGATAGTTTTAATAATAGAAATGGTCTTTATGCTACTTCCATTTTAATCAGCATAGCCTAACTCTAAGTTGATGCTTGCATTCTTATCATTGACCGGGTTTGGTACAGTTATTTGGGGCACTGCGCAACATCCCTTTTGATAATCTTCTTAGCTGGAAATTGCTTCCTCTGGAAGAAGGGTTCTTATTTATTTTTTTGTTCTGAAGATAATCAGTAAATGGAGGAAATAAAGTAGGAATGAAGACAAAATATCCTTCCGTTTTTTAGCTACGTTAAGCTACCATCTTTAGAGCAAAGCCACAGTAGTGTCTGTCTCATAAGCTGTGATGTGTGGCAGCTGACTTGTGACAAGTGCTGAATTTTGTGACATACTGATTTGTGAACTATTAGTTTATTCAATTATACATTAGGTGGCAGGATAACATATTGAGCTATTAGCATGAGGTTTATTTTTCTTGTATTTTATTTCTTCTTTCTGAGCAGGAAGTCAGCCTTGCCTCAGGGAGGTTTGGTTTGGGGGATGAACGCAGAAGTTGTTTGTGCAGACAAGCTGACTTATGCTTTCTGGAAGCCTGGAGCCTGGGAGGGGAAGGAAATTCGTGGGCTCCAGGCATTGCAGACCAGAATGTGCTCCCTATGGTGCCTGAGGCAGGTGGCAGTTTGGCAGGACTTCTGTGGAGAGGCTTTGTGGTATCTCTCGAATAGCTTAGAACCTTGGCCTACGATTCCCAGCTTCAGCCCACATTCCCAAGCTTGAAATGGAAGCTGCCACAAGCCTCCTCTGCAGGGACATGGTGCGGATAGCAGCAGAAGACTTGGTCTCAGGATAAAAGTGGACTTGTCTTCATTTTTGACGCACTACGTAACCTCCTGGACTTTCACACATTCCCAAAGAGGGGAGAGCCCGCGCCGCCCCACTACCAACAATATTTTCCTACCAGCCAAGAGGACGAGGTTTCCAAGCCTGTGGTAACTTGAAATGAAGAAAAAGAACAAATATGACAAGTCTCTCCCACCTGAGTTTTGGGAATAAGATTCATATTATACTAAAATTATAATAAATTCAAGGTGAATCTAACACTGGAGAAGGCCCCAAACCACCTGAGCAATAAGCCTTCTCCTAACATGAAGAAGCTTGAAAAGACCTTACTCAAGCTTCAGCCAGCCCAGCCCCGCCCAGCGCCTGGGGAAGAGTCAGCAAGCTGTGTGTCCTGTGGTTTCTGTCCCGTCCAGGCTTGCCTTGACCCAGTAGAGGGCAAGAAATGGAAACCCCACTTCTGGGAGTGACAGCTGGCTTGGGAATGCTGGTGTCAGCACTCTGTCAGGGGGTGGGCCGTCTGTACAAGCAGACACCCTGTCAGGGCGAGCGCAAGAACGGGGAATGATCTGCTCTTTTGTCGTATACCCAGGTAACCAGGAAAAATGGGAAATGGGCAGGTTCTGAACCTACAGCTGAGTTCTGGTTATGTTTCCACAGAGCTGGACGTGTAACTAAGACTTAACTGTTCCCGAGTCACCTGGAAGTTTGTGACAGATCCAGCAGTAGTGCTTAATAACTTTCAATGGGAGAACATTGTACTTATTGAGTGCCAGCTGTGTGCAAGTCATCATGCCAGGTATAGAGGGGGATACTAAGACAAAGCCTACCCTTTTTCAGGGATCTTTCAGTCAAGTGGGTCATAAGCACATGCCTACACGATTTGTAACTTATGGTTGCAAATGTGTCTTGTTCGACCTTCAGAGTTTTAAAATTTTATACCAACATAAATAAGCTGGCTCCCATCTGTATAACAAAAAGGTACTGGGTATACGTGTGAGTGTGTATGTGTCTCAAAGGCTACAGAAGGAACTGGTAACGGGGTGGCTTCTAGATAGCAAACTGGGGCCAGGAATGGGTGGGAGACTTACTACAATGTTTCGTAATCCTTTTAATGTGTAAAATGTAATAACTAAAAATAAGCAGAAAGGATGTGAGAATTCACATAAAAGTCCAGATTTCTGGCTTTTCTTGACAACTCAATTCTGGCAGTACTGAGAACATTCAGTTTGGAAACAGTGTGTGGGTCGGAGGGAGGGGCAGCATTCAAGGATTTTAGGCTGAGAGCTGGCATTTTGGAAAGACTTGGCAGCAGAGCGGAGGGCAAGCTCAGGGGCAGGTGGTCTGCTGCAGGGACCTGGGGAAGAAAAATTAGGGCCTACAATGTGGGCAGTGGCAGATGTCAGAAACAAAACTAGAACTGAGAGGTGGGCGACCAGTTTAAAGGTAAAAAAGTAGGAAAGGCCAAGGTCGTGCCAGGCAGACCAGGGTAAGTGCCACAGGAGTTTTAAACTAAATGGGAGGGAAGGGGGGATTCGGGATGAGTGAGCCTCCTCAAAGAGACGGCAGCAACGCTGAAAGAGCGCATCTCCTGAAATGCAAGGAAAGGCCCTCTTGAGGGTAATTAGTTCCTCTCCCCGATTCCAGGCACCAGTAGTGTCTCAGTGATTTCCCAGAGAAAATGGCATCTCTGGAGGATGCAGCCTGAGAGAGCTAGAATTTCAAACAGAGAAACTTAATGCTTGTGGCTTAAAAGGCAAAGAAGCACCAAGTGGTTGAAAAGTAATTGAAATCATTTCTTTAGGGAATGGATTTTCTCGGATCTGGGTGTATCCCTTACAGCTTTATTAGTCATTGCTAAAGCCCTTTTTGGGTTACAAAGTCACCAGCACAGGGGTGTTCCTGAGAGGATTACCTTGAGCAATGGCCCCAAACAGTAACCATGCACGTCAACAAGCCAGGCTGCCCTGGCAACACCACCGGCCAGAGGGAGGGGCAGGTGCCCTGCCCCTGAGGTTGCAGGCAGCCAGTAGTGAACTGGCTTGGAGCTTCTGCCATCTCTTTTGAGGTGAGCAGTTTAGGGTCTTTTGCAGTGGACAGAAACAGGTCAGTTCTTGAAGGCGGAAAGTGAAATTAGCTTTCTCTGCTCCTGCAACATCAGTCGTGACAATGTTTGATCGTATTTGCTCCTTGAATCAGGGTTGGAAATATTTTCCCTTTGAGGCTTGGTGGTCAGCTACCAATTTAGCAATGCTGTGGCCTCAGACTTAATCTAGGATGTAAGAAAGATATTGAAAGTAAAGTCTCACTAATGCGAAGTACTTAACAATAGCCAATGATTATTGAACAGTTAGTCATGCACCAACCACTCAACAAACTTAAATCTTCACATAAACCCAAAGAGGTAGGTACTATTATCATTCCCACCTTACAGATGAAGAAATTGAGGCTGAGGTTAACTTGCCCCTTAGGGCATGCCACTGGTAAGTGGAAGAGCCAGGCTTGCACCCATTGAGATTAACCACCATGCTGTATTGCTTTCAGGATCAGAGAAGCCCATTCTCTGATAGCTCTGAACTGTGAACCCAACACAAAGTGTCTTCAAATTTGTGTTGATATATAAACATTACTTTTACTACAGCTGAGGCTACCCTTAGTATGCCACTTCTGGTGAAAAAGGTCACATGGGACACTGGACTGAGAGGGAGAGGTAATGTCCCCCCTGATGTGGCAAGGCGGGAGCAGGGCTCTACTCAAGCATGTAGGAGTGTTGGATCAGGACAGCAAACATCTCACCTAAACAACAGTAAGAGTGGTTTAGTAACCACCAAGGGGTTTGCTTTGGCCCATGCACTGTTTACCAACAGGCTTTGGTTTGTTTGTTTTTTAATATTAAAAATGTCAAATAAGAAATCTTTCAAATATATAGAAAATCATAAAGCAGAAAACCTAAATACCACTGAGAAGAGACAGCTGTTAATATTTTCCCTATGTGCTTCAGTTCTCTCTCTCTAAAGAAACAACGTTAGAAATACAAGTAAAGCCAACTCCAATTCCTGTCCTGCCTTTGCCCCCACAAGTAACAACTACCTGGAGGTTGATGTGCATCATTCCCGCGTAGTGTAACTTACAAGTAGTAAATTGGATAAATTTTAATTGTACAGCTTGATGATTTTTTATGTATATTAACTCCCCAAATAAGATACAGATCAAGAACATGTTCAGGGTGTCAGGGATTTTCCTTTGCCTCACATTTCAAAAATAAATTGACAGAGTGGCCAATGTTTAAAAGTTGAAAAATCTAGAGATTTAATGTAAATATCCATTGGAAAATCTGACCACACAAAACTCATATTCTGGCAAAGCATGGGCTCCCTGGTTTACCTACTGCATCCATCATGCCCTATTATATCCAGGCATTTATATAACTGTGACTCATCCCCTGAAAGGTGCCACCATATAATATTTCAAAAGTGCTGCAAATCTAAAAAGATTGAGAACAATTGCATTATCCATCTTAAGGAAGGCAGTGTTTGAGAAAAAGTGTCTTCCTCCCCTACCTGCTAGATGATTATTTGGAAGCGCTGATAACGCCATAAAAGAAGGAACCAGATTTTTCGAATCTTTGCTATTCAAAATGTAATCCTTAAACCAGCAGTATCCTCTAAGAAGGAGCTTGTTCAAAATGCAAAATCTCAGTTCTGCTGACCTAATGTATTAGTCTGCTAGGGCTACCATCCCAAAGCGCCAAGGACTGGGTAGCATAAACAACAGACATGTATTTTCTCACAGTTCTGGAGGCTTGAAGTCCAAGATCAACGTATCAGCGGGGTTGGTTCCTGTCCTTGGCTTGTAGATGGTCGTTTTCTCCCTGTGTCTTCACATGGAGTTTCCTCTGTGTCTGCATTTCCTTTTCTCAAGGAAACCAGTCATACTGATTTATAATTCCAACCCATACTGTCAGTCACATGGTTTAGACTAGAGAATTTAGAACTATGTTCCATAAAACTATAAGGTACTTCCAGGGCCCACCTCAATGACTTCATTTAACCTTAACACCTCTTTAAGACCCTTTCTCCAAATACAGTCAGATTCTGAGATACTAGGGGTTAGACTTCAACATATCAATTTTGAGGGGACATAGTTCAGCCCATAGCATCTACTAAGTCAGGATTTACATTTTGACGAGATCCCCAGGGGACTCGTGTGCATGTTAAAGCTGGAAAAGTGCTACCCAGTGCCTGCCTCCAGTGGGTCTGCCTGGGGGAGGGGTGGGGGAGGGGCAGTCTGGAGTGCTATTTTAGATAGACTTTCTCTCCACCCCATAAGTCTGGTAGGGTGGGAATACTCCGAAACATAAGGCCACTGTCCTCTTGAGGGGGAGTCCTGCTTCTCATTGAGGAGCAGGAACCCTTGCACTTTGGGGAATGTGAGCATCGATGAACCAAAGCTGATATGAGTCTGAACCACAGGAGTTAAGAAGAGTGAAAACAGGTTGAAATGCTGGAAACGTGACTCCTTTTAGCAAAGAGGTAATTTTCACCTGGTCACCACCTGCAGGCCTCCTCTATCAAGGTACAAGGTATGTCTGGGGTATTCTGGAATGGGGACCAGGAAGATTCTACACTGTTCCTCCCCACAAGCTCATTTACCACCTCTGTCATAGGCCTGATGCTATGGTGACAGTTGCCATGGAGATACTCCTATGCATGATTGAAGCTAATCCCGACCCATACTATCAGTCATATGGTTTAAACTAGAGGTTTTAGAGCTGTATTACATAAAACTAAGGTACTTCTAGGGTTTCACAAACATTTTATTAAAATCTCAAAAATATTTTAAATTTCTTTTTTAAATTACAAAGAATACATATGTTTGGAGAAAATATATATATATATATAATATGAATATATACTAATAAGTGAATATCTGAATTCTCTTATGACAGAGTAGCTTGTTTAAGGCTAATTCCTCCTACAATTAATAATCATGAGTTCTGGACATCCCCCCCCCCCAAAAAAAAAAAGAAGAAAAAACTTATTTGATGGCACTGGAGATCAGACAGTAAAGGAAGAGAACTACTCTGGGTGAGACTCACATTTGTACAGCTTTTCCTCTAAGGCAGTCATTCTCAAACTTTAGTGTATATTAGAATCTCTGGAGGGCTTGTTAAAATAGATTGCTGGGCTCCACCCCCAAGAGTTTCTGAGCCACTAGGTCTGGGTTGGGACCCAAAACTTCACATTTCTAACCCGTTTCCATGTGATGCTAGTGCTGCTTGCTGGTCCAAGGACCACACTTGGAGAACCACAGTCAACTTGTACTGAGTAGGTGTCACTGAAGGACTAAAGCCACAGACTTATTGGAGTTTGCAACTAGAGTGACTGGAAATTGAGAAAATTCTGGAAAGGAGAGAGTCACAGTGGAAAGCCCCCCAAATATGTAAATATGTGTATATATCCTTCTCAAATCCTTGGCTGACCCTTGAACTCCACGTGTCCAGGTGAGACTCCAAGGAGTTCAAGGGGAAAACAGTAGCTGATGACTGAAAGAGATTGAACAGAGATTTCAGCAGTTGCATGTCACAGGAGAGACCGAGTTTGGACCTGAAAGTCTCACCAAATTTTAGGGTAAACAGCTCAAGCTATCAATTGAAACTAGGGAAGGACCAAACTAAACTCTCAGAGTAAAGACTACATACCTGACTAAGGCATTCACCCTAGCACTAGAGTTAAAACTAAAATAGACCCATCCTAACAAAACCTAAAAGCAAGCTTTAAGTGATGTGATCCACCAATAAGTTCCCTACCTAATTGCAGGAAAACACTTTCCAGAGGAAGATTAGAGTCTAGTCTCTAGAACACATTCACAATGTTCACTATACAAAAATTACTAGATATGTGAAGAAAAAGGAAAATATGAGCCATAAAATAACTTTGATAAATGTGTTAAAGATTCTACAGTAAAAGGTACATATATTGGGTGAAGAGATGAGAAATTCAGGTGAGATCTAGAAACTAAAAAAGAACGAAATGGAAATTAAAGGACTGAAAAACACAGTATCTGAAGAGCTACCCCCTTACCCCTCATCGTCACTCCCAACCCAACTTTCTGTCCCAGAGTGAAACATCTGTTATTGGTTTCTTTTGCTGTGAATGATAAAGACTCGACTCTACCTAGCTATGGCAAGGTATACAGAAGCCGATATAACCAAACTGTGGGGAGGGACAGAATTCTTAGGGATTCAAATGCCATGAAGATGCTCTTGTCACTCATCTCCTGCCCTTCTTGAGAATTCGGCCTTTCTTGAGAATTCGCTATATCCCCTGTCTCTGTGAGCAGGCTTCTCTGTGTGGTGAGAGAGACGGATGAGGTCAGCTCTCACTGGGCTCATAGCTTCATAGCTCTGGGAGAAAAGAGGTTCTCTTCCCATAGCACCAGTTAGATCATAGGAATGGCCTCTGATTAGTCCAGTGTGGGTTATGTTCTCTCCATGGACCTATCGCAGTTGCCATGGTATGAGGTATTATCAGTGGCTTGGATCACATGCCCAATGCCAACCAATCACTATGGCCAAGGAGGCAGTTCCCTTTGGGAAGGGAACAGTTCTTCAAAAGGAAAGAAGTAGTGTATATGTGATAAGTCGGAGAACTATCGTGAGTTGGACACCCACTTTGATTTGTGCCTACTTCACCCTTATCAGTCTGAATCCCTCCACATCGTGAAATGTGTATTGCATAGTGTCTAACTGTGAGGTCCCCTCAAAGCAGTCCCCATGTCGATGATCTGAATGCAAGTAATTTTGGAGGGACACGATCCAAAGAAGCATGGTGAGGGAGTGGGAAAGTGACACAGGAAAGGGAGAAAGTCCATGAAGGTGTGTTAATGAACAGGTTAGCATTGTGGGCCACTGGGACTCAACCCCACTGTGCCCCTTGAGAGACTGTGTAGAGCACACCTCAGAATTGTCCAAGAGACAAGGAAGTTGGGGGATTTATTCACCAACTCCAGGCCCTCATTGGTTGCAGGTTGCTCGTAGGGGCCATAGCTTCCAGAGCATCCAGCCCTGAAAGAGGAACAGATCCTTGAAGGAGGGGGCCACCATTGCATAAGGAAACTCTGCTGAAGCTTCTGGTCTCTGGGGTGGCTGAGAGGAAATGGACGGGACACTGACAGTGCCTGATACACATCTATAAATCTTTTCACATTAAAAAGATCTTATTACACATTCTTCCTTAAAAATTGATTATTCAAAACTATGTTTTAACTATGTTGAAAGCTCAGATAATAATGTGCACATCAAATGTGTTTGTAATTCCAAATGGGAATACATTGGTGACCACAGGGCTAATATACTCACTATATATAGTTCGATAGTCATTCTCACAATAACTAGTTTACATGTTACACTTCTCTTCGAGGCCTGTCCTGCTATACCTATTAGACAAGAGTGCCTGAATAGCTAAGGCATATTTCCTTCAAGTGGACTTTCACGATTATCCTTAAAACTGAAAATGGATTTCACTGGTGAAAAATAAGTCATTTAAGAAGATTCGATGATGGGTACAATAAGTTTAATCACACCAACATGTCAAATATTTCACCTTAGACCAATTCTTGTAAAGCGTCAGCCTCACTGACAATAGTTTATGATCATAGTGTGCCGAAAATGTTCATGCAGAGCCACTCAAGACAAGGGAGCATGGTGATGTTTCGCTGTTTTAAGGAGTCACCTTTTATGGCAATAAAAATTATCCAAGGCCTAAATGTGTTTCGTGTAGTAAATTTTGCAAATTATTTTTACAGACCCTGCCAAATCGCAATAATACCATTGTGAAACTAAACACAGTGGAGCATGAAAACCAGGCTTTCCATTTCATTCCACGGAAAATGAACAGCTTAATATTTTTGAAAAAAAACATATGCAAAGAAGTCTGGCGACGACAGTGCACTGACAGCGCCACATATAAATAACACATCGCACACGAAGGAGAAGGACATACTAAGGAAAAGCTTAGGAAACTTCAAGCTGTTATTAAGACCTATTCGTAGCAGGGCAGCAAGAACATAGAGCAGGCTGCTGTGAAAGAGCAACGATAACCTCTGCCCGATCATTCTGCCCACAGAGAAATTTGCAAATGCACAAATAGCACTAGAAATGCAAGTCCCCCGAGCTCAGGGCACTGGTCTATCCTATCCGCAGAGTATGTACTCAGTTGTTATGAAGTGTTCTTGAAGATTAAACTTACGTACATCTGTATAAACCAGCAGAACCCGAGAACAAATGGTGCTTATTTTAGTTAATAATAACAACTAACATTTACTGAGGATTTACCATGTGTCTGCATTGGGCTGACTATTTGACATGAATTATCTCATGTTCATCTGACAATGACCCCATACGGTGAGCATTATTATCTCCATTTTATAAGCAAGAAACTGAAGCTTAGAAAGGTCAAATAACTTGCAAAGGTGGCACGAAGAATAAGGGGAGAGCATGAATCCAAACCCACACCCACATTCCCCCTTTGCCACCACACTCCTCTGATACATATATATATTCAGAAAAAGCTATTATAAGGGAGATTTTTTTTAAAACCACTCTATGAAATGTTGGCAAAAATGTAGTAATGACATTCAAATAGTGAGAAAACAATGATGAGGGGAAAGTGAGAGGGTAGTGGCTTCTATTAAGTTGTGCCTGTACCAGGTTAAGCTGTTATATGATACACACATCAAGCATTAGCCATTATCAAGAAGACAGCATCTTAAAATGCACTGTTTATGGCATTTTAATCATGATGATGTATAGTCTCTTGGAAGACTTTTAAGACATTTTGGGTTATCGTAATAATAGGGACAGTGAGATACAGAATTTCCTTTTTACTTTTCAGGCCAAAGCGAGATGCTGGTATGGCGATTTCAAGTAGGAAAAGACATTACTCTCTATCTGGTAAAAGAAAACCTATTATTAGCTAAATACTTCTATTTAAATGACTTAAATTTAAATCGAATGCTCCAGCTGGTATTTCTTACAAACGTGAGCAGACTTAAGTTGCTTTGCAGTATTGAGATAATGTTGTATTTACAACTTAAGATAAAGTGTTAGCAAAGAGATCAAAATGAAATCGTAGGTCTATATTTAAAAATTATAATTCTGATGTGAAAATTTGCAAGGTATCTGACACATTAAGATTTTACTGATACCGATATACCAGATTTTTAAAACGGCACCATTCAACATCTCATAAAGTTACAAGAAAAGTCTTTCTCCCTGAACAATGAAGGTAAAAACTAGCAGCAGAGCCCTTTGTTGACCCCCTTGAAATGGAATCAATTTAAGAATGTGAGCAGTTGTTAGATAGTATTAGTAATAGAACTTTGAACAGAAAATTCTTATTACTCTTCTTTCAAGCTTCTGGATCAGTCTCGTTGACGAGTGTCAGAAACCTGCAAGACAAGTTGTTTAAAGACTGTTACTATTTGCAGGACTCTTTTTCCTGAGAATCAAGAATTACTTGATGCTGTGCAACACTAACAAAATATAGAAATTGATTACTGACAGTAATATAAAACTAGAACTGACATTCGTAACCACCAACTTCTGATTTCTGTGCTTATCAGAGCACATTCATTGTCCTCACTGATTTTTGTATTTTTCATGTATAATAAATTATTTAAATATCATGAATATTTCAAACACACTTCACAGCATACAGAGAACAATATGAAAAATAAGTTCTCACTAGGCAGTTTTAACAAATATTAGCATTTTACCACATTCAATTCTTTTTTTAATATTTATTTATTTAAATTAGTTTCAAATATACAGTACATTGGTTAGATATCTATATAGTTCATAAAATGATCCCTCCAATTGCTCCCTCCTTCTCTCGCCCTCCACCTAGCCATCATATTAATGCCAACTGCAGTCTACAGCCATGCCAGCCTGAACAAGCCCGATCCCGTCTGATCTCAGAAGCTAAGCATAGTTGGGCCTGGTTAGTATTTGGATGGGAGATCACCTAGGAAGAACAGGTGCTGTAGGCGTAAAAAGTAAAAAATAAGGGATTTTTTACAGTAAGCTGACAAGGTCCTTGCAATCTGTGAGGTCAACCAAGGGTTGCCTCGCCTAAAAAAAAAAAATGCTAACTGCATTCCCTATGCCATGCTCCCCATCCCCATGCCCAGCTATCAACTACTAATTTGTACTCTTTAGCCCTTCACCCCATTCTCTCAGCCTCCCAACCTCCGTCCCCTCTATCCGTCACCCAATTGTCCACTATATTGGTGAGTCTGTTTTTGATTAGTTTGTTCTTTTTGTTCCTTAGATTCCACATATAAGTGAAATCATATGGTATTTATCTTTCTCTGTCTGACTTATTTTACCCAGCATAATAACTTCTAGGTCCATCCATGTCATTGCAAATGATAGGATTTCATTTTTTTAATGGCTTAATAATATTCCACTGTATATATGAACCATAATTTCTTTATCGAATCATCCGTTGATGGGCTTTTAGACTGCTTCCATATCTTGGCTTTTGTAAATTGTGCTGCCATGAATATTGGGACATTCAATTCTTTTTTTTAAAGACATGTATTACTGTATTTTACAAAATCTTTTGGTTCCCTTCTCTTATTAGAAGTAATTACCATCCTGAAGTCGCTCCTTCCTGTCCATTTTAATACTTTAAGCACAGATGTATATATCCTTAAACACACACACACACACACACACAATATATATATATATACTATTGTTTCTTTAACATTTGCTGAAATGATATACTGTAAATATCCTTCTATAACATGCATTGCTTTTACTCACCAGAATCTTACGAAGATTTATCCAGGCCAATTTGTTTAGTTTTATTTCATTCATTTTTTTTTTCTTTTTTATTTAGGTATGTCTTAGTCAATTCTGGCTACTATAATAAGAATATCACAGACTGGTTGGCTTAGACAACAGACATTTATTTCTCATAGTTCTAGAGGCTGGTAACTCTGAGACCAGGGTGCCAGTATGGATGGGTCTGGTGGGGTTGTGGGGAAGAAACAAGCTCTGACATGTCTTTTCTTGTAAGGGCATTAATGTCATCGGGAGGGCTCCACCCTTATGACCTAATTACCTCTCAAAGTCCCCATCTCCAAATGCTATCACATTGGGGATTAGGGTTCCAACATATGAGCTTTGGGGGGGACACAAACATTCAGTCCACAGCAGGGTATAATGCACATGCAATGAAATGCACAACTCTTAACACATAGCTTAAAACCTTTACCCAGATCAAGCTGGAGACCATTTCCAGCACCGCACAGGTCTTTGTGTCCCCTCCCAGTTCATACTTCTCAGGGGCAACGACTAATATAACCACTAGCACCATAGATTAATTTGGGCTATTTTGAAATTTATGTAAATGAATCATACAGTATGTGCCCTAAGAATCTGTCTTTTTTTTTTGTTCAGCATTGTGTCTTCATCCAGTTTGTTACATGTAATAGTTGTTTGTTCTTTATCATTGGTATATAGTATTCTATTGTTTGAATGTAACACCACTTATTGACCCATTCAGCAATGGTGGACATTAGAGTGCCTTTCAGTTTTGAGTTATTATGAATAATGGCATGTAAATATTTTTGTACATTTTCTAGTGGACATATGCATTAATTTCTCTTGGATCTATATCTAGGGCTGCAATTGTGGGTCCTAGTATAGGCATACTATATAGAGCTGAGTAGGAGCAACAGAGATCATATGGCTCAAAAAGTCAAAAATATTTACTACCATTTGTTTAACAAACATTTAGTGAAAACTTGTTATGTGTCAGACATTGTTCTCAGCACCGAGAGGGTGTGAGAAAACAGACCAACATCCTTGTGCTTATAGAGCTGGCATCAGTAATAATTGTGAATTAATAATCAGACATTATCTACCTGTTTTCTTGGCTATCCATTGGTGAGACTTTTTTCTATTTTGTTTTTAAAAGCCTGGGCAGTGGCAACCCTTCATGTGTTAATAATCATGGCTAAGAACTTTGGCCCGAAAGAGTGGGATTTTCCCAAGGATCTCCTGGCATAAATTGTCCAGTTCCTACCACAGTAAATAGCATCCTCAAGTGGAAATTCAAAATCCTTCCTCACTAGCACCGCCCATCTCTGTGGAGTATTCTTGCAGTGTGCTTGTGCAGGATGCTTTGTACTTATAGACTGGGCTGGGCCAGCTCTGACCTCTGCCAGTAGACACCCCTGAAGTCGGCAGTAGTCACCCTCAGCTGCAAGGACAATGTGCAGTAATACTTGGCCTAGTGCTCTTTCCTTAGAAGAAATGACTTGTTTTATGTTCAAACCTTTTAATATGCCCCCCAAGAAATTAAATATTCAGAAAACTTCCTCCTCCCCTTTCCCTCACTAAAAATTAAAGAAGAAAAAAAAGAACTCCAGAAAAATAGAAAACATCTGACCTCCATGAGAGTAAAAACAAGCAAACAAACAAATAAAACTCTTGTAAATTACTTTTACTCATAGCATGTGACAGTATCCATGAAAATCCGTGAAATAAAAAACAATTTAGAAAACATTGCTTTCAGTCCATGCAGTAAACACCTTACTTTGAATGTAGAGAAAGAAGTGCACACTTAGTAGAAAATATATTTCTTCCAGCTCTCATTAAATAAATGTTGAATAAATATTTTAAAAATAGAGATTTGATGGGGCCCCACGTCTTAGTTTTCCCTTGCCTAAGTCATTGTTTCCTCCACCTAGACTGTGAGCTCCACAAGGGAGGACATTCTTGCTTGTGACTAAATTCCCATTTGTGGAATAATACATGAGCATAGTGCTTACTCAGCAGAATTCCTGGCATAGCATACAGTAGGGGCTTAATAAACAACTGCTGATATTACTTGTGATATAGTAGTAATAATAGTAGTAAACACCATTGTTATCGTTACTATTATTATTATCATGATCATTATTATAGCAAAAGGGAGGGTTTTTTTGATACTGACTAGATCAGCCCTCATATATTAAAGACTAAAGAAAAAGTTAGAAAACTGAGCAACACCACAATTCCCCTAGCTACGCAGACCGAGAACCTACAATTGTCCTTAATACTTCTATTTCCCTCATCCCTGACAAATATTACCAAATACTTGTCACTAGAGGCCACTCTCGCTTCTAAAGTTCCCTTAGTTCCATCCAAGACCATCGTCCTAGTCCAACCTGTTGCCACCTCTTATATTCCACTGCAGAATTCTAACTATCCCCCTCATCCACCAGACCCCTTCACTGGAGACCACAGTGATCCTTTCAAAATGCAAATTGAAAACAAACAAACCTTTTATTATTATAGAAGAAGTACATGTGTATAGAAGGATATATTATAGAAGAAATTTTTAAACTTTAAATTAATTTTTAAAATGTAAAACTTTATATTCCCAGCCCCACAGATTACCACCATTTATACTTTAGTGTATGTCTGTCCCATCTTGATAACATTTGTCACAATTACAATTTTGTATGTATTTGTATAATTTTTAAAAACAATGTGTATCTTCTCCAAAGGTGGGTAATAAAACGCCCTAAGGACAAGGACCTTCTCTGATTTGCCCAAAGTATAGCCTCAGTTCCTAACGGAGTGGCTAACACGTGTTGGTAACTTAACAAATATTCATTGAGTGAATAAATAAACAAATGAAGTCCTTAAAAAAAGTAAACAATAACTTAGTAAGTATATTTTGGGGTGTGTGGGCCACTCACACCAACCCTCTTTCTTAGAATTAATTTCGTAACCCAATGGCTTGGCTGGCTGAGAGTCACATTTGTACTACATGACTCCACCCATAATAATTGATTGGGGCAGGGTGGACACATGACCCAAACTAGGCCAATCAGATTGTTTTCCCTGGGAACTGGAATCTGGACTCCAGAGACAGCCAGTAAGTGTCAGATGTGTCTGGAACTGAGGGACTGGTAGACATTTGGGTGGTGGTGGGGCTCGTGCCATGTCGGTGAAGAAACAGAGAAAAACAGTCTGCAGATAGAGAAGACTAGAACAGACACACAGTGCTAAGCAGAGATAAGAGATGGAGAAAGTGATCGTGTTCTCAAAGATTTGCTACTTCCTGGTCCTATCTACTCCAAGAAGCCCAGTATGGATAATGAGATATCTCTGTACATTGAAAATAAAGCCCCCTCTCCTTCTTTAGCTGGCTCAGCTCAGTTTCTAGTACTTGCAAACCAAAGTGTCACAACTAAGACATGTGCTATTCATATATTAGATGGTAAGATTCATCAAAGTGATCTGCCTAGGGCAACACTTTGTTGATAGCAGTCCAAATCCCAGCCAGATTCACCAAGGTGGGGAAACCCAGCCTACTGAGGCTTCCTTTGCCTGCTCAAGCCTACTGGGTAAGACATGAACCGACTATGGGGATATCTTCTGCTTCAGACAGAGGGGGTAGGATATGAGCTGGAGTCAGACTCCCTTTGAGAGTCTTGAATCTTTCACCTGAAAGAGACATATAGATTCAAACAGGACAAAGAATAGTAATTTCTATGACATTTTTGAATAGAGAACTGAAAAAAAAGAGGGGGGTCAAGTTAAAACTAGAGTCATATTTTTGGTTGTGCCTTCAGGCTATTTAAAGGAACTGCCTTTGAATTCCCCAAGGGATTTTTTTTTTCTGTTCTTTTTGTCATTCAGTGGCCAAATCAGGGTTTGCTGTCTTCTGGAAAATCCAGGGAATTTTGAAAAAGAAAATCTGTGGTGGCTTATGGTTAAAATGGAACCATGCAAACTGATCTTTTATACAAAGATGGTGTTGGTAACCCCCTACCAGGTTGGAATACAACTAAAGGCATATTCGGTAGTTGAGACAGATGGTATGAAACCATCCTCATTCGCATCCTTGAAGGTCTTAAAACACAGTACGCTAGTTTGGGGGCCAGATGTCTGGTCAGTGTTAGGGACACAGCCTGGAGTTATGCAATAATATTTTTTTCTTCCACTAATTTAATTGCATCCTCGGCCTCTTTGGCCATGCATGTTACCACATTTCCCTCTGGTTTTCCAGGGCACAGTCATTTACTGAGGCTGGAACTTCAGGTGGTTCTCTCCAAAAAAATTTCTGCTGCATAAGGACCCTCACCAGAGTCAGCTAACATGGGAAACTGAGACTCAATGGCACCATGTAAAGAAGCCTGTTGCGATTTTGCTGATAAACGTGGTTTTGAGATTCAGAGAGAGGTGGCTTCTACCACCTGGTGGTTTGGCAAACAGTGGTGTGGGGGCTATTATTATGGCTGCAGTTAGTGAACAGTGGGGCTGAGCCGACAGGGCAGTTCTGGGGCTTCAGCCTGGTCCCCTTCCCCGGCAACCAAGGAGAGGAGAAGTCAGGCCAGCAAGTTACTTCTCTCTGGGGAGAATGGAAGTTGGCCTCGCTGTCTACTCCAAGTCCAGGAGGGACCATCCTCAAGACACCCCTCATACATATGTCTGTTAGGGCTGATTTGAGAGAGAGAGGGAAAAGAAGGAGAAAGAGAAAAAAAGGAGAAGGAGAAAGAGTAAGAGAAAGAGAGAAGCATGAGTGCCTTGGACTGCTCATAGCCTGTAGATTGGCAGTTTATCTGTTTTCAGGCGGTCCTGCTTGTTCCTGCCAGAAGTTAGCCAGGGACTGAAAGGGATACATCTTGGGCCAGCTGCTGGATAAAGATGCTAAAACCACTTTGGTCAGGAGGGGGCGCCAAATTTCACTCAAATGTGCACATCTTTGGGTAATGGGTTAGACCTCACTTTATATTAATAGTTATCTACCATGCTAGGGCATGGTAGGGACCAGAAAGATCACCAGAAACCCACATATGGGAAGCAACTTCAAGGTCACAAGGCTGGGTTGTGGTTGAGCAGGACTAGAACCCAGGCTAAGTCTTGCTCAGAAACTATTCAAGTCTTTTTAGACATCACTTTTATCAGCAGCATCTACAAATATCTGTTGAGATTCCAGAAATTTTAAAAGATAACCATTTATTGAGTCTTTTTTATGCATAAAGCCCTGTTATGGGTGTGCTGGGTGGGATGTGGGTGGCAGGTGACCAAGGTTATGGGTGGCGGGGATAGGGAGGCCAGAGTCTAAGTTCACGGTCCTCAAGACCCTCGCTGGCTTCTTACTGGTTTAGAAGGCACAATCCAAGCACAGCAAACTTGAACAATAAAATATGCAAATAAGCATTCACTATGTAGCAATTGAACTGTCAGGAGGCAACATATGATTAGTAATCAACTGAATGATTAGCAATTGCCATAAACTTTCTGAAGAGGAAGAGAGAATTATACTGTGCCTTTGTTTAGCACTTACTGATTTCAGTGATTTCCTGTATTTTGTCTTCTTTGGGGTGGTCACGGTGACTACATGGGAGAGGAGGTGGGTGGGCTCTGCATATGGGGAGCAGATAGGATTTGCATGTACACAAACCACCCCCCCCACCCCGCCCCACAAGACACACACGATCCCTGCCCTTGAGGAACATTCTGCCTTGCTGGGGGTCCAGGGAGTGTGTGATGCTTGTGTGGATGGAGAATTGGAATGATGGACCCTGAGTTCAAGGAAGAGTAATGTTCTAGATCTGCCTGTGTTTGTAAATGTGCTAAGTGTGCTCTTTAAACAAGCTCTGTCTGTGAATAGGCTCGTACGCGTGTTGGTGGACAAAGACAGCTAATCTGGAATTACCTGTATGTGTGGCATCAGGCAGCTTGCTTAGTTACCCTCAGCCCCAGTTTGCCTCTCTGTAAAATTGGAATAAATAACCTTTCTGGTCTTTTCCAGTTGAAAAATTCTTTGGCTCTAAACATCCTACAATTATGTTTTTGAAAAATCAGATTTTCAGGTATCATTCAGTTTGCATCTTTATTTTGAGTCCTCTTTCCTTTTTTATCCTAAAAAATTTTTTTTGGTATCTTTACAATTATATTTTGTCATTTGAATTCACACAAGGTCCTGGGATTGGGTCATCCCCAGTTCATAAATGAAGGTGGCAAAGTAGGCGTTTACCTAATTCTCTCCAGCAGTACTAGCTCCTTGAGCAGATGTTCTCAACACAGACCACCCAGTGTACCTATTATGTGCCAGGCATGCTGGGGTATGAAACAGTGAGATGCAGTGCGGTCTCCAAGGAGCCTTCAGCCGATCTCAATCATTTCTGGGGAGCACCAGGCACATGTGAGGCACTCGGTAAATGTGTGTTGAACAGCAAGGAATGCTTAAGGTGCTGTTGGGAAAGAAAGGGTTGAAATGTAGCCAGGGAAGAAGGGGGAGCCTGTACCATTTTATACTTAAAGCATCATGGGCATACGGCCCCAGGAGGGAAGAAAAGATTTTCTCCCACAGGTATAAATAACTTTTACCCAACTAATCCCCAGAGATCTTGGTACCATGGGGTTGGGATGGGGGGCTGGCACTCAGTTGTTCCTTCCAGTTGAGGTAATTTGGGAGCACAGGGAGAATTGGAAGCACTCAAGTTGTTCTTGAAGAACCTGAGTTTAGGAGATGTCACCTTGTCTGGGGTTTCTCAGGCTGGAAGAAGGCCATCACCTAATAGGCGAGCACTGAGTTACTAGGACTGCAGGGGAGCGTGGAACTGCTTTCTCTCCTCCAGATGCTTGTACTCAGGGTCATGTTCAGGTCCTGATCTGAAGCAGGAGGGTGAGTGGGAAATCGTTTGTGCCTCTTCAGTGAGCTGACTGCTCTGGCCCACAAGGGGACCCAAGGGCAAGCCAACCTCCCATTTCTTCTTTCCCTCCAATAGCTGGACACCAGCTCCCCTCACCAGGGGCTCCTTAGGCTTAATTAGTACTTCCCGAATGCTTTGCAGTCCACAGAGGAAGAGTGGCCCAGTACCATTATGAATCCTTTTACTGTGAAGCCACAGGATGCCTTCCTTGATTTATCTTCAGAGGCTCTCCTGGAACTCTTCTCTTGAGGCAAGCTCAGTGCTAAGGGCCTATCCTGGGTCTGCCACCTTCCCCACAAGGGGTCTTGCTCAGGCTGTGATGCCTTGACTCTTCCTTTTCCCATCACTGAGTGTCACAGCCAGATCATCTTTTCCTGGGACTCCTGTTCCAGCATCCACAATGGTTTTCCATCATTTTCTCAGATAGAGAAGCCCTGTGCCTAGTGTTGAGGTCCTTTACAGTTTAGACCTCCCCCGCCCCCCCCCCCCCACACACACTCACTCTTTCTTATTGCTTTCTCTTGTGCCTCACTCCCTTCCCTGACCCTTCCCCATGTGGACACTGTCGTTTTGGCCCTCTGCCTGTCACGAGCTGGTTCAGGCTTCAAGTTACATTTTGTCACTTCTCCTCGTTCCATCTTTTCTTCTCCCCCTGATCATTCATTCAACAGATTCTTGTATAGTGACTCCTACTGTGTATAAGGTACTATCCTTGGCTGTATGAAGAATGCAAAGAAATATAAGATAACTTATAGCCAGTCCCTGTGCACAAGGCGCTTTCAGAGGAAATGAAGTGTGTTATGGACAAATATGCACATGCCCAAGCAGCTCAGGTCAAGTGCTGCTTCTGGAAGAGTTTGGAGGAGACAATATTCCAAGGTGCCCCAAACTCTGCCTATCCTCCAGGCCGAGCACAGGGACAGCCTCCTCCATGAAGATCTCCTTAATTACTCCATTTTCTTGAGCCCTAATGCACATTTTATTAATGCTATTCCCGTTTCTTAATTGGACTCTCTCTTTTTTGAGGGAAGGGACAAGCATCTGTGAAGTAGATTCAGTTTTCTGTTCCACAAACATTACTGGAACTCTCTCACTCTTTTGTCTCCCAATGCCTTGTAAATGAGCAGAGTGTATGTGCTCAATCAATCCTAAAATTCAGAATTTTGGAGTTCTAGAATTCTAGACTTTTAGAGAAGAAAATTTAAAAAAATATTTTTTTTAAATGTCAAAAAGTTATACATGCTAATTATGAAAGACAACTCAAAATGTCTCCGCAGGAGTTAACTACTGCTAAGAGTTTGGAGTCTACATAGGAAGTAATCTTAAAAGACCATCTAGTTCAGCACCCACATTTTACAGATGAGAAACCTAAGGTGACTCTAATGCCTGTGTCATTGAGTTAAGTGATTTGCTCATGGTCAAATATTTAGATAGTGGCATCCTTTGCTGTTCTAGAATCTTTCCACAAGAAGGTTGGAGGAATAGTGGGGTACAAGCAAATGTGTGAATAAAGTTTTAGATATTGGTACATGGGTTCTGACAGTGCAGAGAAGAAAATATTAATACAGTAAGGCTGCAAAACTCCTCGCCCCATTTCAGATGTTTCACCTTGGTCCATAGTCACAACGCTTTATTGTAATTGTGAAGCAACAGGATTCATTGTGAAAACACTACCTCTTTAAATATATTTGAAACTACGATGGGAAAAAAAATGTTGAAATAGATGAAGGTGGGGGTGGGGGGTGGAAAATAAATTGAATTAAATAGTAATTCTGCTCTAAGTCCAGGGACAGACAAGTGGCTTGGAAATTCAGTTTTCCAGACCAGGGGGAGAGGTGGTGACAAAGCCAGAGCCTGGGGCCAATGATGAGTTGGCCCCCAACCCAGTGGATTTTCCCATCACGGTGTGTTCCCTTCCCTCCTCCAGGCCTAGGGAGGGTCCCAGAGGGAGCCCTGGGCTTAAGGCAGTGGTGTTAAGCAGAGTCTCCTAACCTCACTGGTAAATGATGTCACAGGTTAGTTACACAGGCCCAGATCGATGGATGACTCACGCAGCCGATCGATCTCATTTCCGGGGAGAATTCACCCTTTGTGACCCGCGGGGGGTGGGAGGACAGGTGGTTTATCAAAAGGGGTTCTAGCTTGAAGGGTTTAATGCTGGTCCCTTTCCCATTCCCTTTTCCTCCTGGAGGGAGGAGGAGGGGTGGGTAGTAACAGCAGGGTAATCAACTACTTTTCATTAAATAGATCTGGCGGATAGGAGTGAAAGGGGCACGTAAAGGTAGGGACAAAAAGGCTCAAATCCTTTCCAAGACCGAGAGCCAGGGTGGGGGAGTGTTGGCTTCACGTCCCTCCGCCCTTCCTCCCTCGGAAGCCACCCTGAGTTTCTGTGCCCCCCGAAGAAGCCCAGGGCCGCGCCAGGCCGCGGGCTGCGCTCTAGGCTCGGTGGGGGCGCGCCGGCTGGTCCCGTCCTCTCAGTCGGAGTTGCAGCCCCCTCCCCGTCGCCCCG
>NW_006442207.1:11631188-11654267 GCF_000325575.1 Pteropus alecto
GGGACACGGGAAGCGGGAGAAGGAGCCGGAGCCCGGCCGGGATGCGAAGGTGACGCCGCCGGGGGGCGCCACTCGCTTTGTGGGGGAAGATGCTCGCCTACTGCGTCCAAGATGCCACCGTGGTGGACGTGGAGAAGCGGAGGAACCCCTCCAAGCACTATGTGAGTACTGCCCCAAACCACCCTGCGGAGGGCTGGCCAGGGATCCCCGGGAGGGCTCCTGGGTGGCCCCTCGCCCCCTCCCGCTGTTAAGTCCCGGAGCCGAGTGCCCACAGGACAGCCCTCACCGTGGAGTTTCTTGGCATGGCTGCGATCTCCAGGGAAGTCTTTTCTATCCTTCTTCCACTCACTGCCTCTCCCCCCCACCCCCCGTTTTCTTTTTTTGGCTTTGGAATTGGCAAGTGGCTGCCCTTGTCTGTTACAACGGTGAAGTCATCTGTCCGCCTGAGCGTTGATGGATAGTGGGGGGAGCATTCGTCAAACCCTCGCTGGGAAGCTCCGTTGGGAAAGAGCATCTTCCCGAAGGCCCTCCCTGGGAGCTCGAGTCGCTCTGGCTCACACAGACCAGGATGCTTTCCGAGGCTGGCCCTGGGGCATGAAGCCTCGTGTTCTCCCACGTTCGCCCTGGTCTCTGCCTCCCTAAGCCTGGGTTTAGGGGCAGAGGGAAGCCGTCGCGCCCCCTGCCCCACCTCCACCCTCAGCCCTGATCTTTGATTTCCTTCTTAAAGTCATTGTGTCCGTCGGTGTGAGGAGAATTGTGGCTTTTCCTTTTATCCCTCTTCTGGACGTGACCCTTAACCGGGTTCATTTCCTCTGAAGTGATGCTCCATCTCCAGACACGAGGAGGCAAATGTTTGCTGTGCTCTCGGAGGAACAGCTGCCCCTCCCCCTTCCTTCCCTAAACTTAATGAGAATGGGCTAAGGTTGATTGAGCCGAGCTCCCCGGTCTGTGTGACACGGCCCCCTTTCATCTCAGCCAGTCCTGTCTTCCCATCCTTCGCACCTTAGGAAGTAAACACGATGTCCTTGACGCCCGAGGACGCCTGTCTGAGCAGTCTCTGCTCCTGTACTTGAGAAAGAAGAGACAGACAGCCGGCCCGTCCGAAGCAGAAGGACTGCATCTTATTTGCAAATTAGGCACTTACAAGAGCGTTTAGAATGCTCAAAGCATTAATTTTAACAATTAAAGCAGACTGTTAGTTGCTGCCCTAGACTGCTCATTGATCTCTGAAATGCCTTTTATTTCCCTGTTGGAAGGGGACAGAGGTTTGTGCTAATTTCGGCCTCAAGCAATTCTTTCTGCCTTTATCACCAGCTCTGAACTTTGGGTATCTTATAGGAGCAGATGGGCTGGGCTCAGGCTGGGGAGGAGGTAAACAGTGGGGGCTGGTTCCTGACTAGAGAGGTAGGTGCCCATGCGGGACATTCCCTGACATGGTGGAAGAGTTGTTTCTTTTGTGTTATTGGGCTCAGCAAGCATCTTCCTCTGCTTTTCAAGAAAGTTCTTTTTGGAAGACAGCGTCACCGGGAGGTTACCCTGTTCCGGGGACAGATGTTCATTTGCATATTCCAGCACTTATAATCAAGTCAGCCTTCCTAACTTTTTTTCTCAAACGTTGCAGGCTAAGTTTTAGGACGAGGAGTGGCTTTTTTTCCCCACCTCGTCCTCAGTTAAGCTTGGTTTCAACAGATGACACTGTCTTCTCTGATGGCACTCTCTTCTCTGAAACATAGGCAGGTGCTTTTCTGGCTCTTGATTTTAGGTACCATATCAAATCTTCCAATCTGACAAATGATGTCCAAGATTACAGATGCCGGATGTACTGTCAACAAGCCAGGAGTGTTGCTGAAGCGACCAGGGGCCCATTGCAGACAGTATTGAGAGGTGGTTAAGTGCTGGGGCTCTGAGTAACTTTGGGCAAGTTACTTAACTTCCATGGGCCTCCATTCCCTCATTTTTAAAATGGGGGGTTGTTTGGAGAATTAAATGAGGTCATCCGTGCAAAGCACTTAGCACAGTTCCTGGCACATAACAAGTACTCATTAAATGGTAGCTTATTTTTGGTCAGATTCTGACTAAGAAAGCACTTTTGAAAAGCAGCTATTAATGGTCTGGCAAAAAGGAAGATTTCAGTTTTTCAGATTGATAATAACGTGCTCTATGTGAAAAATACAAAAGAAGTCTTGTCCAATTCTCTTGAAATGATCATTTCCTCCCTTTTCACAAAGTGTTTCCCGGGACATCTTTCCATGTAAGAAATCGACATTATGTTATGGGCAGAGAGTAATGTCACTGAACAGATAGGGTCATATAGAGCCACGAACTAACGTGGAGAACAGTTAAAGGAGAAAGTGTTATGTGTTGTGAAATTGTGGAGCTGGCAGGGACCCAAGGACTCATCAGGCTCAACCCCCTCATTTTACAGATGAGGAAACTGACAACCAGATGGGGTCAAGTCACTTGCAACATAGTTAATCACAGCACCTGGGTCTAACTGGTCTCTTGCCCATGGTGTGGGTTTTGTTCATCGACGTAATCTAAATCTAGTTGGGGTTGATCAGGAAGGCAAATATCTGGTGATAGCACAAAGTCCCTACACATTTGGGGCATAAATGCATAGCATAAGGAGAGGTGCCCAATAATAGAAAGTGTCATTGGGGCCAACAGGGACAGGAGGAGCAGTCTGGGGGGAGCTGTGCCTCTGAAGCTTAGGATCTTCTTTCTTGGCCCTTGCACGGTGAACACCACACACCAGAAGGTGAAGTGTTCTGGGCAGGGCAGTCTGGTGGGGGTAGCTGGCAGGATACGCTGTGCCCAAGTCACATATGTTCTGGAAGCCCTCTGCACTGGAGAAACATGCCTTCTTCCCACCTCTTCTCCAGTTTTGGCAAATTGCAGAGCAGAGGTTTTATGGGGTGTGCACGTTAGCTGGAGCTAGCTGATGAGAGGCCTGGCGCCCAAGCAGGAGGGGCTCTGCTGGCTCCAGAACACTGGGAACACACTGCAAAGGTTCTCTCAGGACATCTAGCAAAGGCTGTACTCTTCCCCATGACAAGGGGGAGCTGCCTGGACACCAAGGGTCTTGTGCTTTTAGTCTGTTTATGAAAGGCAGGCATGTGGCCTCCATCATTTGGATGGTGCTGTCAACCCCTTGGCTTCATTCCTCTCTGCCAAGCCCCTGCTTAGGGTGGGGTTAGGGGAGGGTGGGCAGCTGCTGCTTAAGCCAGGCTCTCTGGCATAGAGTTGGGCTCCTCTCTTAACTTTTATGAGCTGCCACTGGGGAGATCTTAGGTAAACTGGATTTGGCCCCAGACCACTTGTATTTTAAATGATCTTGATGATACTGGATGCAAACTGCAGATACCTTCATCTGCAAGTTTTCCACTAGGATTCGAATGTGGGTCCACAGAATTCTTTGCACTCACATATATGTGTAGGTGTATGTCAAGTCATATGGTGGTAGAGAGAAGTTTGTTTATCTAAAGCAAACAAGAAATTATTTGTTTGGATTTGGGAGGCGTTGTGCTTTCACAGTCATTTCCTTTCCTGATTGTTTAATTCAGACAAATACCAGTCATGATCTTCTACAGGACTGGTTAGGGAATGCAAATAATAGCCAGTGTTAGCATTTAGCATCGATGGTGCCAGATGCTTAATGTGCATGATTTTATGTGATCCTTGCAGTTCATTGAATGTACCCTAAACAGTGGTCCCCAGCCTTTTTGGCACCAGGGACTGGTGCTCCTATGAGAATCTAATGCCTGATGATCTGAGGTGGAGCTAGGGTGGTGATGCTAGTGCTGGGGAGCGGCTGCAAATACAGATGAAGCTTCGCCAGCTTGCCGCTAACCTTCTGCTATGCAGCCTGGTTCTTAATAGGCCACTGACCAGTACCAGTCCACGGCCCAGCAATTGGAGACCCCCATCCTAATATACCCTATATGGGGTTGGTTCTTTAATGCCTTTATACAGATGGCTTAACTGAATCTTAGAGATTGCTCAGGGTCTCTCAGTTAGTTAAGGCAGATCTGGGTAAACTCAGGTCAAAGTACTTCAGGAGGAGGAAATGAACCTAAAATGCGGCTCTTCTCCCCAGCTGGAGTCTGGTTGGGGAGACCAGCCTCAGGCCTGCATGGCAGCAAGAGAGCAATGCAGAGTGTTATTTGAGGACTGCCTCACTTTGTGGGACATTGACCTTGTGCTATGGAGGTGAGTGTGTGATGGGCTGTGGAAGGAGGTCACTGTGAGGCTGGAGGAAGGGAACAAGTCCAGGATGATATCTGGTCCCCAGTGATACTTCAGGTGATAAATTAAGGATTGACCCTGTGGAAATAATACATTCTCCCAAGTATTTAGATCGTTACAGATTTTTGTCTTGGTCCTGGGAGCTACGTTTTTAAGAATTGGCCCCAGACCTGTTCATTTCTCAGCCCTTCAGCTTTTCCTCTAAGCCCTTAGGCCATGGATCCAATCTCATGGGAGGAAAGATGTGTAGTTGCAGCATGAAAAGAGTCTTCTCAGGGCCAGTTCCATTAGGGAATGAGTGGTGTTGGGCGATCATGGTTTGAATCCTGCCTCTGGTTCTTCCTAGCTGTGCAACCTGGGGCCAGCCTCTCTGGGCCTCAGTATCCTCACCTGTAACCTCACAGGGCTTGTTGGGAAAATTGACCTGAGATAATTTGGGGTAAAGCTTCCACCTAGTACCCGGCCCCCATCGTAAGCACTCAACACACGCTGGTTTCCATCTTGTGCTTCTGATCACCAAAACACTGAAGTACAGTTAGGACCTGATAGGTGAAGCTGAGAGAAAGAGAAAGGCTGAGGCAAAAGAAGGAAAGCCCAGCTGGTCATAGTCTGATGGGAAATCGGGCTGTGTGCCCCATGGAAAATGCCCAACAAACAAAGAGCAGCTGTTCAGACTGGAGGGCTTCCTGGAACTGACCTAGGGATGGCTTCCTGGTAAGTTGGGAAGGAGAAGGGAAGGAACATGCGTTGCGGGGAGAGGAGCTCCAGAAAGGGCAAGGTCAAGTAGGATCCTAGCCCCAAAGTCAGTACCATCCATGGGTTAGCATTCTTGCCTGCTCGCTCGCGCTCGCGCGCTCTCTCTCTCTCTCTCTCTCTCTCTCTCTCACTGGGTACACACACACACACACGAACAGTTTCTTCTCCTTCTCTGAGGAGGGAAGTGATCTAGGGGTGATTCACAGGTCTGACAAGGCTCCCTACTCATGAAACAGCTAACCACATCCTTCAAGGCCGTTTGAATGGGGAGCATAACCAGGCATTTGTCATGGCCCTTTTTAGAGCAGAGAGAGGGTTTTTGGGGGGCAGATCAGAATTGGAATCACCGTGTGTGGTGGCAGGCAAAGGGGAGGGGAAGGGAAAAATAAACCTATTTGATGTCATGGGAGACTGGTTTCAGCTCCAGAAATATAAGCGCCAGCTGCTGCATTTTCCAAAGAGATATTCCGGGGCCAGCATGAGTTAATGGCCAGTGGAGGCTCTGAATTAGAGGAGTGTTGTTAGGACTTCTGACTTTGGGTTTGCACAGCAGTCCCCTGGAAATTGCCTTCTAATTTCCTCAGCCTGAGTCACTGACCAGACTATTTCTTGGCCAGAAAAAGTCTAACAGGCAACTCTGTTCTCTTTTGCCTCTTAATTAAACAAAATGAAACAAATAATAGCAGTATACATACAGTAGTTACACTTACTCCTCTTGAGTTCTGAGAATCCAGGAAAGGGATAATGGATTAGGACAGGGATCCAGGGAATAGGAAGGACAAGGGGTGTGTGTGGGAAATGAGGTGGAGATTCTGGCTTTGGAAATAGGTTCTGAGCCAGGGCCAGAGGCTTACTCTGCGATGGCAATTGCCAAAAATAATGGAAGCATTCAGTAGGGTGATCGGCATTTCAAGAGGCGGATTCCCAGAGCTATGTGTGATTTCTCGCAGCTGCTACCTGTAGTGGGGTCAGTCATAGGAAGGCAGGTGAATGGAGAAGTCAGGAGCCTGGACAGGAGGACAGAAGGGCAGGAGGGCGAGCCACAGGCAGGCTCCCCTAATGCCCCCGAGTAACCTCCTGGCAAGTCACCACATCAACAACAGGTGCTGAGCAGAGCCCAGCGAGGATGTCAAGATGCATAGTGAGTGAGAACTAACATAGTGTACCTATTATGCGGCAGGCAGTGTGGAAGACACCTTTCAGAGGGGATCTCATTGGAGCTTCAGCACAACCATGTGATGTGGGTGTTTTTTATCCCTACTTTACAGATGTGGAAATTGAGTGTTAGAGGGTTTATGTGACTCAGAGTAATTCAGAGGCAAGGCTGTGATCCTTACCCTGGTCTCTGACACCCAACGTCTGTGAGCTTGTCACTTTCTTCCCCCTTAGAGCTGAGTCGGTGAGAGAGGGGCATGGAAATAACCTAGGAGTCCAGGCAGCAGCACCTGAAAGGCTGTGTTGTCAGAGCGCACCTGGGCTCTCGCATCCCTGGTCTGGAATCCTGCCTCTGCCACTTGCTACCATGGGACCCGATGCAAATTATGTATAGCTCTGTGCCTCAGTTTCCTCATCTGTAAAAAACATAAAGTGAGGCGAAAATTGGACCTCGCTCGTTGGCGAAGGGTTGTGGTGAAGATTAAATGAGTTAATAAATATGAAGAGCTTAGAACAGTACCTGGCACGTGTTAAGCACAACATAGGTATTTGCCACGACGATTATTAAGTTCAGAAGAGGGAGAGCTCTCTGAGAACCGGAGTTTCAGGGAAGACTGGCTGGAGAAGGCAGGCTTCGTGGCGGGTCTTAAGGAGTAATTAGGTTTTGGATAGCAAAGAGTAGGATTTAGAAGGGAAAGGGAGAGAAAGGGCAGGCCAAGAAAGGGAAAAGCAAAGGTACCAGAGGTGGAACGTGCCAAGAAAATGTGGGCAAAACCCATGTGAGAGAGAAGATGAAGAGAAAGGTCAGGGCCAGCTTCTGAGCACCTCAGATGCCAGCTGAGGGAGTTCAGAGTTTGTTGTGTAGACACACCTCTGAACCTTCCTTTCTTCCAAGGATTGCGGGAGTAGGTGAGCTGCTGCCACTATGGGGTCCTTCTGGTGGGTTCTAGAGTTGGGTCTAGGGTTGTTCTTACAGCCGTGGCTGGGAACAGAGCTCAGTAAGGACTGGAATTCTATTTCTAGATCTGCACTGGGGACTCTAGTTGGCAGACGGGAGCCAGAGGGGTCTGGCTGCTTCGTAAAAGGTGATTGATTGCACCATGGAGGTCTTGGGGTAGGAAAGAGGAGGAGGAGGTGGGGGAGCAGCGAGGGGTGAGGTGTTGGCTGCTTTGGGCCTCTCCAGTGAAGGGCCTTGACTGGCAGGGCCCGAAACAGCCACAGCGTGTCACAGTGCCATACTTTCCATCCGTATGCCCCAGCTCAGCTGCTAAAGCACCCCAGTGGCCAGTGAGAGGAAACCCCTTATTCTTGTAGGGTCAAGGGGCTGATACTAAACAGCTTTCTGGGGGCCCGGGATGCCTTTGAAATCTCTGTGTTACCTGAGACAGTCCGCTCACGTCGCCTTCTCCTTCAACATCCCTCTGAACTCGTTTTACTTTTAAATACTGTGCTTCAATGATCTCTTCATGTATTTAACCCCACACACCCTGATATTCTGGTAAGCCTGATTCTTTAGGGAAAACGTAATAGTGAAAATAACAGCTAACATTTCTGAATGTTTTCTCCATGCTGAAAGTTTTACAGAAACTCTTAAAACTGTCCCTGAAATGTGTACTTACTGCTGGCATCGACTTTGTACAGACCAGGACACCGAGGCCCACAGAGCTTAAACGAATCGCCAACCACCACACAGCTGATAGGCTGCATGAAGAGAGGGGCCTGCACGGACCCAGACCTTCGGGCTCCAAAGCCTGCCCTATCGCCACAGAGACCTCACGACTCCTTCATCACATGTTACACTTGGGGAGACTGGGCCCCCAGGGGATTCCACGTGAGGCCTCGCTGGTTGGCTTCTCAAGCCATGTTACCTTCCCCATCTATAGTTCCATTTGCTCTTCGAGAACATGGGCTGATTGCTTCCTTTCTGGCCTGACTTGCAAAGGGGAGGGTGGGTACAAAAGCTGCTTTGGAAAGTGCTGAGCATAGAGAAAATAGTAATTCCCAGATCCCTCAATCTGGTTTTTTAATCATTTGAGGAAGGGGGATGCTTTACAGAGAGGAGCTGTGCCTCACCTCCCCTGAGAAGCCGCACAGCCAGAGATGTTTCAGGTTCACCTTAGGCCCTCCGTGAAGGCAGATTCTAGAAAACCACCCTGGCAGTTACACTTTGCTTCTTTCTGAGCCTATCATTTTTGTGAATGGGACGACACAGAGCTATTTCCAGTTCCTTCTCTCCCTGCTATTACCTGAGAGGAGGAAGTGACATTCAGGCAGCTGAGTTAGCAAAGAGGAAACAGCTGTGCTTTCTGCCCCTCCACGGCTGCTTTCTCTGGCCCTTTGCTGTCATTTCCCTTTGGCTGGTGAGGAAGCCACCCTCCCCAAGCCTGGGTGGAGTCCTGTGGCGGGGTGGGGGCAGAAGCCCTTACTCTGTGTATGTCATTGCGGCATAAATTATGCAGTGGAGCATGTGGGGCCCTCCAACCTGCCTCTGGGATCCCTGGAGCATGAACTTCAGACCTGGTGGAAACTGATCACTCTTATCAGATCTGACAGACACTCCAGGAAGTAAGGGGTGGGGGTGATGCCTGATGCTGGCGGTGTACCAGGTGGGGTAAGGGATTGCGTGGGTGTGGGCTCGTCTGTAGTTTTGCCCATCACTGCATGGTCCCTGGTGGAGAGGCCTTGATGTTTCTCTTTTTCCAGGAATATCCTCACTCAGGAATAAAGGAGCTCGACCTGTATTGTGCATACAGCTACCATGTACTGAATTCCTATGTTGTACCAGACACCGCCAGGCCTTTTACTTATAACCTCTGGTCTTGACACAGCCCTGAAGTTATGCATTTTTAACCCCATTTTACTCATACAGAGACTGAGGTTCAGAAAGCGTAGGGTCATTGTTAGTCAAGCACAAAGCCAGATGTGTTTGGTCCGGTCCCCCAGCCTGTGCCTGTTTTACACTGTCAATGTGCCTTGGTCCCTATCCAGGGCTGCCCCAGAGTATTGGGGGCTTCTGCTGGCCCAACGTGTTGTCCTCCTGTGGAATAGTGTTCTTTGTTGAGAAAGTCTGCCTTGCTGCTTTCGCCCACCTAAGGCTTCTGAGCATGGAGGGATTGTCCCTGTTGTTTGAAGTGGCTGCTTTGTAAACTCTTTCATGGTAGGCCCCATTCCGACCCAGCTTTATTCCGTTTCCTGATGGCCCAGACCCAACGGGCTATTTTAAGGGACTTGCCTGTGTGGGAGAATTTCTTTGTAACAACAGAGAGGGAGGCCTGGCTGGCCTGGCATGGTGCTGGCAGTCCGGCTCTGACAGAGCGAAACTCTTCCCTGAATTCTTCCCTCTGGGCTGGAATTGGTTCATTGAGCTCTCAGCACAGTGCCTGGCACTCAGAAGTGACACAATCACTTGTCAGTGAGGGCAGGGGTTCCAGAGGTGGCTGCCCAGGGTTTTCTGTAAGTCTAAGGCTGGATAGATTGGCAAACTGATCCTTCTCTCGCAGAGTAAAGGTCTATCCTGAAACGAAGTCTGAACTTTGGTTTCAAGCCGGGATTAATTATTTACTTTAGTCATCACTCATTGGCAACTGGAGAAGAGCAGCCTCATTTTCCCCATGATTGCTGGATATGGCAGTTCCCGGGCAGAGGAAGTGGGAGAGTTGAGTCAGAGAAGATGTGAACCCCTTGTAGGTGCAGGCACTGGGTTAGGGCTTCTCTTCCACCGTCTCCTTTAATCCCCACAGCAGCCCTAGCCCATTGTTCCCATTTTCATAGTCGAGGTTACTGAAGCTCAAGGAGGAGCAGTATCTTGCTCTCTATCACATGGGAGTGAATGGTGAGAGCCAGGGTCAGCAACAAAGCCCGTGATGATTCTGCTGTGCCCCCTGAAGATTCGATGGATTGCTGGAACTCCCCTCCCATCCCCCGCCAAATGTTGAGGAGCTGGTTGGGAGTTCTCTCTTTCCCACCTGTCCATAGCTGGAGGCATCTACACGTGTCAAAACTAGCTGCACTTCCTCTCCCCTCTCTGAACTCCGTCAGACTCTGGCCTCCGTGGCCATAGCTCTCCCTCTGCTGTGGGCACCTGTGGGGATCTCAGCCCTGGTGTGTGGCTCTGCTGGAATAGACAGTGCTGAGAGCACTGCCCTGGGCTTCGGAAAGGGAGTGTGGACCTGGAGGGAGGGTGTGCAGCGGCTTCCCCTCAGAAAGCTGAGGACCTGTGGCGTTACAGATAGGTGGCTTTATCTCCGAGAGCTTCCCGAGAGGCTGGGGGCTAGAGAGTGCATCATGTGGGTTTCCAGATAAAACTTCAAGGGTCTGGATTAAACCCCGGGTCATCTGCCCACTCTGACCTTCCCTCCAAGCCCCTCTATTAACATGTGATGCGGTTGAAACTGGTGGCGGAGATAAGATAATAAACCTCTCGCGACTGAGACTGGACCCCTGGCAAGGTCTGGCCTCTATTTTGGGATTCGAATTTTTATTCCCCTTGAACTCTTGTCCAGAGCCACTTTTGAAGGCCCGGCCCTTCAGAAGCTCCAGCTGCTGGGGGTTCTACATCCTGTCCTTGGGGCTAGAAGCTAGCATGGCATCGCAGCTGGGGACAGGGGGCAGTTTAATTAAGAAACGCTTTCAGCCTGCTGCTTGCTCAGGCTAAACTAGGCTCTGGCAACTGGAATAAGCCCCAGCGAGAGCCTCAAGTGCCAGAAGGTGGAAGTCGAGAGCAAGAGGGTGAGGGCCGGGCACCAGTGGCCTCTGCTCCATCGGCTCGGGCTCTGAAACCTCTTACTAGCTTGTTTTACTTGGTCAAATTTCTTCACCTCCATGAGCCTCAGTTTTCTAATCGATAAAATGAGGATGCATTGTAATACTACTTAGCCCATACGATTGTTACTCTGCGTAGTGCGTGGCACGTGACAGCTATTCAATAAATGGCAGCTATTATTACCGTCATTCTCATGGCCATGCTTCATGGTTTTGCTCAGTTTCTGTTGCCTCTCAGACACTTCCAGATTTCTCATCTCACAATATTTCCTGTTGTGAATTTTTACGTTGATTATTTTTACCACTCATTTAACACTTATCAAGAATGGCCTTGGACCGGTGAGCTTTTGGCAAGCCTATGTCAAATGTGCCTGATCGATGGAAAAGCTCCTTGAGGGATGGACCTCGATCTGATACTTATTCATGTTCCTTCATTTAGTCACTCAATTAATCAACCAGCATTTGAATGTTTACTATGTGCCAAGCACTGGAAACAGAGCAGGGCAGATAAAAATCTCTGCCCTTTTGGAGTTTACCTCTGGTAGAGGAAGGGAAACAATAAACAAACAAAAGAGGTAAAAATATGTAGTGCGTTAGATGGGGGTAAGTGCTGTAGAGAAAACCGCATGGTGAGGGACACAGGGCAGGGGTCGCCACGCCATTTTATAGTTTAGCAAGGGCCAGCTCCACTGTCTAGTGACTTCTAAGATCCGAGGGAGTTGTTAGCATGAGGATATTTGGAGCAAAAGTGGTTGAGGGAGAGGAAACAGCAATTGCCAAGGCCCCGAGATAGCATTATGTCTAGCCTTTTCAGGGAAAAGCAAGAAGGCTGGTATGCCTTGGTGACGTGAGCAATGGGAGAGCAGTGGGCAATGAGGTCAGACGGGCAAGGGGGTCAAGTTGGGCCTTGTTATCCCTCCCACTACTGAGCAGTGTTCTTGGCTCAGTAGCGAAGCCTCCTCTTGACTTGCCAAAGATGGAAACTGGCCAGAACACTATCGGAGAGGTTGTTCTGGGGACTATGCTTGGGGTTAGACCCTGGCCCCCTAAGCGGTACTCTCTGGGGAAATGCAGCCTCTCTCAGCAGCATCATGGATAGGAACTCCAGGACCCAAAGGCAGTGCACATGTTAGGGAATGTCCCTTACTGAACATCAGTTTTGAACCTGCTGTGTGCAAGGCACCGTGCTGACAGCAGTTCCTGCAGCTAAGGGCCAGAGGGTGGTCAGCTCCTGCAAAGGTAGCGACCACCACATCTTTTCATCTTTTAACACCACCCTCCTTGATGCTGCCAAAAGTTCTGGATCACGGTAGGTCCTTGATCAATGGAATAAATCCGTGGATGAAGGCTTCATTCTGTTAAAGCCCCTTCCTCCTATCTCACTCCTATTTTTTTTTAAAAGAACCACAGCTTATAACTTACAATTGTGGAAACTGTCTGTTTGAAATTCAAAATCTATTCCTACTGCTAGAGTATTGTAAATCATGTTAAGATTCTCAAGCCAGTCCACCAAAACCTTTCTCATCCACGGAGGGAGTAGACGGAAGTATAGCACCAAGAACCAGATATCTCTAGTTCACCTACTTTATGGGTTAGCCTGGGAAACTAAACTCTATCTGTAATATCCAGGAAAACTTACTTCTAGTATTCACAGTGAGAAGGAACCTTCCCGGCTAAATAAATGATGGTGATGGTGGATGATGACGATGATGATAACAGAACTAATTATGTGCCAGCCACTCTTCTGAGCACTTTATTTAATTCTTAGAACAACCTGATGAGAAAAACACTATTATCATCTTTATTAATGAGGAAATGGAGACAGAGAAGTTAATTTACCAAAAGTCATAGGCTAGGAGAAGGGGTTCAGAGCTAGGTAATGGGGCTCCAGAGTCCTTCAGGAAAACTCTTACTTCCTGGCCTTTCAGGGAATCCTGCCAGCCAGCCTTGCCATGGCCCAGGTTGGCCGTCTATAGACCTTACGTGCAAGACCCTTGTTATTAGGTGTCCACCACCAAGAGTGGAGGTAACAAATGTCAGAGGCAGGGAACCAGAGCCACGGGTGGCAGGCAGGAGCAGCCTTTCTTTGTTCCTGAGGCAGGAAAAGCCATTTGTTCCTGGAACCTGACACCACAGGGGGCGGGTTTGCTGTGTTGGTTGTCTTCCTGGGCCATTTACAAGTCCAGCACTTGGGGGCTGGGGAGGAGGTGGGGAACACTGTATTTGTTAGCGGAGGCCAGATTACAGTGTCTGGCGAGATGTTCCTGACACCTAGACCACTCAACTCTCAGCAAAGCCCAGCAGGTGGCCGGGGCTGTCAATTTATCTGGGAGTGGGACACTGTCCCCTCTTTGCCCTGTTCGGTTTATTGCTGGAATGAGCTGAGTCCTAACTAGTCCTTTCCCTCTTCCCAGGCCCCAAAATAAATAGCAGCTGTTGGCTACATCTTCTCTGTCTACTGCCAGTCTGTCAACAGCCCCTGGCACTCACTTGGCCCTGCGCCATATGAGTTTAATGACAGTGAGGCCTTGGGGGCCCTTTGGCTTTGCCCTACGGAGCCTGCCTTGCCGGCTAGCTGGTGTGCCCTGGCATGCCCTCTCCCGGGCAGCACTGGCCTGTTAGCCTCCCACTGGCACTGTCCCCTCCTGCCCTGCAGTGTGGCAGGTCCTCATGGTGGTCACAAACTTGGGCTCCTGAGTCGGACATCATTTCGGCTCCTGGTTCTGCTACTAAGCTGGTGACTTTGGGCAGGCAGCTTTATTCTGAGTCTCAGTTTCCTTCTCGATAAAATCAGGTAACGGCATCTACATCACAGTAGGTTGTAAGAAGTAAGACCAGTGCCGTAGTGGATCTGGGATGGAGCCACTGAAGCCAGGCTGCCTGATTTGAATCCTAGCTTTGCCACTTGGGAGCTATGTGAGGTCCCGAAGCTCTTCACACTTGTTTCTTCATCTGTACAATGTGGATAATAAACACTTCTCCCAGGCCGGAGGTGAGGATTAAGTAGGTTAATATGTGTAAGGCCCTTAGGACAGTGCTGGGCACAGAGTGAGAGCTCAGTGAATATACTAACATGCTCCCCTTGGCAGATAAGGCAGAACATCTCCTAAAGAATCATGCACAGGTACATATCTGAGAGATACAGATCTGATTTTGAGGTCTATGTGGCTGAGCTAATTTGCTTGGCTTTGTTTCAGGCCTAGATCAGAACTTCCATTTAAGGGGCTGGGGGTGCTGGTAGAACTAGTTATAAAGCAGGACGAAAAGGAGAGCTGGATTTCTGTTCTCCTTGGCGGGGATTCTGCTGATGTGATGTAAGAAATGGAAAGAAGACGGTATGTGGGGCCAGGACTGCCTCCGGCTGGTGGGCAGATCCCCTGCAGGGTCGACCAGTTATCTCTGCTGAGGTGTAAGCCCTAAGATGTTCTTCAATGTGCTCTCTACAACCTCTCCGGTGGTCAGCTTGCTTTGGCTTCTCCCTGGCTCTATGCTTTGGGAAACTCTAGTTATCTTTGGTTTTTCCTTGCATTTACCCTCCCTTTTGGCAAGATTGTACTGGGAACCCCCATTAGAGCATCCAGGCTAAAAAGTCATTATTCTCAAAAAACAAACAAACAAACAAAAAAAACACTTGACCCTAATCATGTTGGGCCACAGTATAAGATGCCACTGCCGGCACTCCCCACCCCAGCTCAGTAAAGAGACCCCCACTCAGGACAGAGCATTTGCACTGTTTCTTCGGGAGCCTGGCCCTTTAAGAGAGGTGGTGGGATACGCTGTCTTGTCTCCTCCATGCTGCCTTTGTCGATTCTTATCCAAGGAAAGAGGTCGATGGCAGTCCTATTCCCAACATTTGAGGATGCCGTCTTCTGATGGTGATGAGATCGGAGCTTGCACTTTACAGAAGAATGTAACACAATAATTTAGAACAGCGGCCCTGATACCAGATTGCCTAATTTCAAATTTCAAATCTACTATTTATTACTATGTGACCTTGGGCACGTGTCACTTAATCTTTCTTCAGTTTCCTCTTCTGTAAAATGGGGATAATAAGTGTGCCTTCCTCATAGGATTGCTGGAGGGATTACATGAGATAATGATGATAAAAGCACTTGTAACAGTGTGGCTTATCTGAGCCGGCACAGCAGGTGGAGTGGGCTTTCGGGAGGTCCAGGGCCTCTGGGCCTGAGGGATATATATTTAGAACCCTTGAGAGGCCCTCTCACTGCATGGTGTTTGTGACAGAGGCATCTCTCATGGAGGTTGTGGCACCTTCTAGAGGAAGGGGGTCTAAAGATTCAGGCCAGCAGGCCCTCGAATGCCTACTCTACCATTTCCTTGCTGGGTATCTGTGAGCGAGTGGCTTAACCCTCTCAGCTCAGTTTCCTCAGCTACCTGTGCCCATGCCTTCCATGCAAGGTCACTGTGAGAACTCGAGACAGCACCCAGCAGTTACTGTCATTCATGGTGGCCCATTTAAACAGCCACGAGGCTTGGCAAGGGAACCAGGAGGATGGTCATTGGGCTCCAGCCTGACTTTTCTGGCTGGGAGCCTTGAATTACACCCTTTTGCATGTCTCTACCGTGGAGAGCGGTCTTTGGGTATTTATTGCAGCAGGGCTGTCCTTCCAGAGGGCGACAGTATCTCTTGCTGGTCCCGGCAGTGTCCCGGGTTGCTGAGCACCTCCCAAACATTATCTTTGCCTCCTAGGGACCCTCCAGGAAGCGATAAATGTCTCCTGCCTGTTTCAGAAATGAAGAAAGGCTCAAAGAAGCATATGACTTCTCTAAGTGCGGAGGACACTGTTGATGTCTCGTCCCATATCCCCTGGGCTTACCTGAGTCACCTGCAGCAGTTTCCAGCAGTTTCCAGCACACCACATGCCAACACACCCCCTGCCCCCCTAACTTTCTACCCTTCACCCCTCTTTCTATCTCACCTCTCTGTGTGAGGGTTTTCTCCAGCCACGTGGCACCAGGGAAGCTTACTCTGCCCAGCAGGTACACCCAAGGAAAGCTAGGGGATTGTCATTCCAGGGGGATAGCCTCAAGGAGTGGGGCGTGGGACTTGATGTCCCAGCCAGCTGCTCTCCAGGGGGAGGATGTTCTGAGGCGAGTTTCAGCCAGAACCTCAGAAGGGCAGTCCCCAGCAGCAGTGGGCCGCAGATGTCCACAGCAGTAACCTGGCCATTAGCATACACTTTCCCAGCCTTTCCCCTTGCCTGGTCTGACTTTCTATACTTCCTCCCTTGGACGTCCTGGCATCATCTCCCTAACAAACAGCCTGTACCCAAGGCCTCATCTCAGAGCCTGCTTTGGGACAGACTCAAACTCTGATAGCAAACTTCTGCTAGCAAGTGGTGGAGCTGGGACTTAAAACCTCTGTCTATGACTCAGTTTCCCAGGCCATGCTGTCTTTCTGGAGGTTTCTGGGGCTCTTGTTATAGAGGCATCAGAAAAGAGCCTTGTTTGATGCAGGTCTTTTTAGGTAAGAAGAGGGCAATTTAAGAATGCTCGATCAATACAACAGCTTTTAAAGGCTCATCAGAGAAGGAGTCAGTCAATGCAGACATGACCGAAAGAAGCTGGGCCTTGGAAATGGAAGAATCCGACCTTATATATACTTGCCCCAGGAAAGAAATAAGCAAACAGGGGACTTAGAGAGAAACAGAAATCTAGTGTCTTTATCCGACACAGGTCAGGCTGGGAGGAGCAGTGTAGACGTCTGAGGAAGCAGGAGCTGGGGGCTGCTGGCATCTGTGCCCAGGTGCAAGGAGACATGTATGAGCAAGACACTGTGCTGTTTGTCGTAAAATTCCTGTTTGCATCTGGCTGATTGTATCTGCTGTAATCAGGCTAGTTGGCAGGGAGTTAGACACTACGAAGGTGAAAGCTTTTTGTGACGTGTTTGAAATTGTGGTGAGACTAGGTGTCCTTATAGACGGTGAAAACATCTTTAAGGAAATAAAGGGAGAAAAGGAAGAATGTGTGGTGTGTTTAGATGTGGGGGGCGTGTGTTTGAGTGTGGAGTGCATGTATATCTGGGAGTGTGTGTGTGTGTGTGTGTGTGTGTTGGCAGGTTTTGGGGTGTGGTGTTTGTATACGTGTGTTGGGGGGGTGTTTATATGTATGTGTGTTTGGGTGTGGTATGTTTTGTGTGTGTGTGTGTGTGTTGGCAGGTTTTGGGGTGTGGTGTTTGTGTACATGTGTTGGGGTTTGTGTGTGTGTTGGGGGGGGTTTATATGTATGTGTGTGTGGGTGTGGTATGTTGTGTGTGTGTGTGTGTGTGTGTGTGTGTGTGTAGCCCAGGCTGTTGAATCATTGTCTATTAGACATATTCCTGGGGCCATTTTTTATCCTTGAGGGGTCCTTATGCTCATGCTAGGGGGTCCAAGAATACTACAATTTTAATATAAAATGGTCTCATAGATCCTCATATATACTTACGACGACTACTGTAAAGTTTTTCCCCAGTGCCTCTTTGTGTCAGATCTCCTTTAACCGTCATAACAGATCGTGTTACTCCCATTTTCTAGGCAAGGAAACTGGGAATCAGAAAGGTTAAGTCCAGTTATGTCACTTAAGGTGACACAACTCATAAGTGGCAGAACTGGGATTTGACTCGCCTCAACTTCAGCCCCCTCCTGCTTCCTCAGTCCGTGCAGGGTAGGCTGGTAGGTAGGGTTCTACTGTGGCTTTGCGGGTGCAGAAAGGGCATTACTTCTAGCTTTAGCGGAAGCCACAAGGAAGAAGCGAAGGAGCAGGAAGCCTGTGAGGCTGGGCTGTGTGAACTAGGCTGGTGTGGGCAAGCTGGGAGGATCTCATTCCAGGAAATCGTTGTTATGACCCAGAATGGGACAAAGGTGGAGGAGGGACTACAAGAAAGCAAGGGAAGAATTGAGGAGGGACTGGGAGGAAGTTAGAGAAATCCTTGAGTTCATCCCCCGGGTTTCAAGAAGATGCTGTAAAAATTTTAGTTGGGTAAGGAACCTTATGTCTAGTTGTAATCCCCCAAGAACAACCATCAGTCTCTTTTCTGTTTGTTATTGTGCAGAGGTTACCTGTCCAGGTGTGTGGGGGTGGGGCAATGCAGATCTGTTGTTATCTGTTAAGTGATTTAATGTCTAATAAGGGGATGAGCAGAGAAACAGGCCTTTCCAGTCTGGATTCCTGGAAGGAACAGAGAGTGGACATTTCATTAGTGTGAGTTCTTGGCAGACAGAGGCAGTGAGACCATGAGATTGCCTGGGTGCTCCCGCCCATGAGAACTCACGTCAGGGAGTGGGAAATCCAACCAAAGCTACAGTCCCAGGCTGACTGCATGGGGCATTTGGGATTTACTCGTGGGGCTCAGATACCCTTTGGTTCCCAGAGCTGCTAGGAGAGGGCCCCCTGGTACCCAGCCAGCTTGGTGATTCCAAACACCTCTTCCAGAGCAGACAGTTTCTGCCGGTGCTCCCAAAACCTGAAAGGGTGACCTCTGCCCCTCCTCCCCCCATGTGACTCTAACAATCAGCCAAGGTGAACCCTGGGAAGTAGGTGGACTCATGCAAGGTCACCTGAGCAGGAGGAATTTTCAAAAGCCATCCTCTAATAAGTTCCCAGCCTTAATACTATTAACATTAGGTGTTAACCTAATACAGTATTAACCCTTGTGGATTTGTTGGGCTCTCTGCTGGCTTGGATTAGGATGTGGTATGGTGCAACAGTTACAGACATGTCTGAGTTCCCTACCGCCATGTGATTTGGGGCAAATTACTTAATCTCCCCAAACCTTAGTTTCCTCATCTGTAAAATGGGGATAATGAAAGTAGCACAAACACATCGATTGGTACCTGGCATAGAAACAATATTAAGGTAAAAACACAGGAAACAGTGGGAGCTTGGTCCCCTCTCCAAGCTCCCTGAGTGATGGCAACGGATAGCCCACATCGATGCCATTAGCCCCCTCCCTTTTGGGGAACAGCTTTATCGAGCTGTAATTCTCATACCATACAGTTGACCCATTTAAAGTATCCCATTCACTGGTTTTTAGTATATTCACAGAATTGTGCAACCACCCCAATTTTAGAGCATTTTCATTACCCCCCTAAAAAAGTACCCTTTAGCCTTCACGTCACACACACTCCTCTGCTATTGGTCCCCAGTGTTTCGCAAACCACTAATGTACTTTCTATCCCTATGGATTTGCCTATTCTGGATATTTCATATAAATGGAATCATATTCTACGTGGTCTTTTGTGACTGGCTTCTTTCACTAGCATAATGTTTTCAAGGTTCATCCACCGTCAGCTCTTTCGATGGCTTGTAGGGTAAGCCCGATTCATTCCCTGTGGTGGCTGTGAAGCCCTGGGCAGAAACCCTCACTGTGGCTCTGGTAGGACTGGCCCAGGGTCCAGAGTGCAGGGTCCCCTGTGTAACATGTGGATTTTCTCCCCTTTCCTACCACCTTGAAGCTGACTGAGGCAGGTCTTTTAGGAAAATGTTGAACTTGTCTGCAGTTTATTCCCGTTACTTCCTCTGGCCTGGTTTAGCGACGTGGGGGAAGGGTGGAAACTGCACAAAAACGTTTAGTGATCTGTCCCCCAGGGACTCTCTTTCCGGGAGGGGATGGGGAGAGAAACAAAAAAGCATCTTTATTTGTTTTTAATGTTGACTAACTCCCAAGCCCCCTTACCAAGTTCTGGTGAAACTTGCTGGGTTCCTGGTCAGGCTCTCTTCTCTCGAGACACACAGGGTCATGGGACTTCTCTCTTGGGGGCAGTTCATGAGGAAGTCGCCAAGTGCTGTGTGTACGAAGTCAAATGGCATTGACTTCTCTAGCTAGAGCTGGCCCAGTGCGAAACTGGCGACGCTGTTAGGAGGTGCTCAGCTGCAAGTAACAAAATCCCATCCGAAACTAGCTTAAACCATAGGGAAATTTATCATCTCATGGCATCGTTCACGGCATTATAATTTTTAAAAACTATCCCTCTATTAATGAGCATTTATATTGTTTCCAACTCTTCTTTTTGGCCATGGTAACAGTGTTGCCCTAAAACATCCACCTATGTCTTTGGGAAGCAGGGCTACAAATTTCGTAGGATACGTGATTGAAGTGACATCGATAGATAAGAGAGTCTGGGGTTTATGTCAGGTAAAGAGCCCACCTGGGATGGAGCTTATCTGTTCACCATCATGGCGGAGTTCATTATACATGAGGAAAGTGTAGCATCCACAGGGCGGATTCCTTTGGAGTGGACCTCACTGCTGCTATCTACGTCAGCTGGGAAATTATTTTCCTCTTTTTGCTCCTTTAGCCACCACTCTGGCTCAGGCCTTCGGTCCTGGACCCTTGGAGCTCCCTAAGGGGTCTCAACCCTGCAGTCAGTCAGCCTGGCAGACCCATCCCAGAGTACCTTCTCGTGGTACTGCCACTTTGGTTGAGTCATTTTCTTTCTCAAAAATCTTTAGTAGCTCCTTCTTGCTTGGCAAATTAAATTAACCTCTGCTAGGAATTCGGGGCTTCAGTAGGGTGGGAGGACCAGTTGGGGAAATGACATCAAAATCGCTTGGACAAGGGCTGCAGTGTAATATTCCGTCAATATATGCCGATCCGGCCCTGTTTCCTGGCCTTTCCTTCTCAAAAACTTGAGTCGAATGCTGTTTTTTTCTCACATCAGGTGAAGGAAATTAAGTTCATCATATTTTTCAGTTCATCGCCCATTATCATCATTGCAAAACCCTCCTCCTGCTTTATTTTTGTTTTTCCCTTTCATTCCTAATCCTCACTACTATCCCTTTTTCTCTTACGCGCCCAACTCTAACCTGTTTAATATAAACCCCTGTATCCTCAGAATATAGGTTGTGCCGTTCGTGTGTGTGGTTTGTCGTCTGCATTCATATTGTGCCATAGATTTTGTTTGGTAATTTCTTTTTTTACTCAATGATACGTTTATAAGATTTATTTACATTGTTGTATGCATTTACTTTGTTGCTTTTGACTGCTGCAGAGTGCTCCATACTGGCATCCACCACACTTCACTTATTTACTGCCTCTCTCAATGACACGGAGGTTGTCTCCAGTGCTCTCTACTGCGCACACTGCTGCAGGGAACATCCCATACACGGCAGCCTTGGCAGACTGCAGAGACTTTCCCAGTATGTATACCCAGGAGGGGTAGCGCTAGGGCACACGGCAGACACAGACTTAGCTTAAGTCAATACTACCACATTGCTTTTCAGAACGGCTGTACAGTTTATACACCTACCAGTGAGCCAGGGTTCCCATCTCCCTACATCCTCACCAACACTTCGTATCATCCAGAAAAGTAGGTCATTCTCCTCTCCCTTCCAGAGAGGACCTGCCAGGCTGTTGGAACTTTTCCCGAGGTCCAGTGCAAATTGAGGTTGGAAGACACAGTACATTTTAATGTTCTCCATATCATTTCTTCTTGGCCTATCTCCCTTGCCTGTAATGAAGGTTCTTTTCATAATTCTCTCCCTAGTTCTCACTAATGGGACCAGAAACCTAAAACCTTCCTCCATTATCTTAAGAACTCAGCCAGCCTTTCAAAACTAAACCTCCTTTGTTTCTCAGCTTAATCTGAAATAAGCCCCTCTTATCTTGTTTTCCCCCTTTGCTCGGTGCCTCGAAGCCTCACTGGCCATTCTTGGGTATCACCCCAGGAATGGCCCTGAAAGGTGTTGCTTCACCTGTGCCTGCCCGTGGTGGGGGTGGGGCTGCAGACCTTCCCCGGATGTTACTCCCATCACGGAAGCCAGGTTTAGGATTTAGCTCTGTTTAAATTGTGGCCTACAGCCTTGTTTGCGAACGGAAATAAGTTGGGCTTATTTGCTGGGGATAATTATAGGAAAAGGAATCCTACATAATACTATCCAATGTTTGGCTTGAACCGTTTGATTGATAATTATAACTGTCCTATGACGGTTGCTAGAGTGGGCTATTGTTAAAGTCTCACACCTCCTCTTATTCCAGTAAGGTATAAATGTGGCTTTAGGTCCTATGTGAGGTACCTGTTGTGTGTTTGCCTTATTTCTCCAATTACACTCTGAGTGCCCCTCTGCACCTCCCCCTCCCCCCACCGCCCACCTTGCTCCACAGAGCTTTGCACTTAGCAGGTGCTCAGTAAATACTTGTTGGGTGGTTGACACAGGATTACATGTTAATCCATCATCTTCAAAGGCTAGAGCCAGACCTATTTTAAAAAACAAACAACCCTTCCTTTAAAAAGTGGCATTACCTTCTTACCCTCACAGATGTCCGTTTTCATCTCATTTGTTGCTTTTGGGGTGGGGGCTCATGGAGGAGTGACAAAGAGAGCCCCTTTAACTTAAATTAATAAGTCACACTCTTCAGAGAAGATTGGATGCCTGAATGTGTCCCAGAAGTGGGTTGGGAGCACACAGTCTAGATATTTCCTCTGCTTGCCCCCCACCCCCACCTGCAGGGCTTACCTCCCATAGCGGTGTGTGGTGTCCTGCAGATCACCATTATATAAACAGTCCCTTGAAAACACAACATAAAAAAAAAAAATTCCGTCTATGTATTGTATCAAGAGAGCTAAATATTATGAAAAAGGCCAAATATTTCCACTGTGTTAAGAAAATAAGAACCCGCTGCATGGAACTTCCCACTCAGTGGGCAAAAGATGTGGTGGAGACTTCAAAAGAAGGAGGAACTATCAAGACAGTATGAGCAGCAACGGGTGACTGCTCCATTGAAAAAAGAAAGTGTGCGTGTGTGTGTGTGCATGTGTGTGTGTGTGTGTATTCCATATGCCGCAGCAGAAGTTGTGACAGCGCCTTTTACTGGGAAATAAATTAATGCACCAGTGTGTATACCATGGCTCACCCAAGTAGTGGTCCAACTGTGACTCGGGCTGGGGTGAGGTTGTGGGGTGGGGGGTGGGGGATTGCAGAACAGACACAGTCTTTGTTCTCACAAGACCTGAAAGGCAGATTTTCAGGAAGAGACTCCTCATCCTTGGTCTCAAATGAAGATGGACACTCAGGCGATAGGGCTGATGATGGTTCTAGCAGAGGCCCTGCCCTTGGTCTCCAGGCAGTGTCTCAGCCGGGAGGGGCGGGGGCCGTCCCAGATGTGGAATATCTCAGTGACATGATTCATTCTGGGTTCTCTAGCCCCCCTCCCTTCACCAA
>NW_006442207.1:11654415-11685775 GCF_000325575.1 Pteropus alecto
CTGAGAATGTTGTCCATGAATCACCGAGAAGAACTCCCAGGTGTGGAGAATGGATTTTTGTTCCCTCTGCTGATCTGGGACACTTACCAGCTCCCGAGCTTTTTCCCCTTAGCACAAGCCTTCCCCCTCTGCCGGGTGCGGCTACCTGGGTGGCAATGCATCAACTCAGTTGGCCCCATCCTTACTCAAAATGGAGAAACAGAGAACCATAGCATCTTGTTGCAGACTTCCCTTCCTCACTCCCCCAAAATGTGCCAGTGCCCCCTATGCACCATGGTGAGCCCTGCCAGGGTAATAAGCATGGTCTCCAGCCTTTGTTGAATTCTCTTCCAGCTCTGTACACAGGCGCCTTCGTTTAAGCCTCACACCAGCCCTCTACAAGGCAGGACTAGTACCATCTACTCTTGTTATCCCTATTTTACAGATAGGGAAGCAGAGGCTCCAGCAAACATAGGAACATTTGTCCATGGTCACGTGGACAGTATATGGCAGAGCTGGGATTCACACTGAGTTCCATACTTTTCAACACTGCCATCTCTGAGGACTGTGCAGAGATGGCCAGGACATAGCCCTGCCCTCAGAAATCTCACAGTTTAAGTAGAGAGAACACTTCCTTGTGTGGAAAGATAATTCTTGGGTCCAGCGGAATTAGGTGCCCAAAACTCTGTGGGTGTTCTGGGGAGGAACTAGAAGGAACTCGTGGTGCATTGAACCTACTATGAGCCAGTCTCTGTGCTACATGCCTTGTATCCATGACTTCTTATAATTCTCACAGTAACCCCGTGAGGTTCATTTTACAAATACTAGACTGAAGTTCAGAGAGGTTATGTCGTTTGCCCAACACCACATAGTTCATGGGTGGTGGAGCAGGGCTTGAGCTCATACGTCTAACTCCAGCATATTCTCTTGCCCAACACCATGATAGAGACTCCATTTTAGTAGCGTTGTCAGGGAGGGAAGGCCTTGAAGGGGGAGGGGGTTGTAAGAGGTGAGAAGGGAGATAGGAAGGAGCAAGCATTCCAAGCTGGGGGCAGCAGGAGGCCCAGGGAGCAGCGAGAATTCCCGTGAATGAACGATTGGCCCAGTCCTCATCACCACCCCCAAATCCATCATATCTACATTACAGCTAATGACATGCAGTGGCTGCTAAGGGCCAAGTTTCCTTGTCTGGGGAGGTGCCGTTCCTCCCCCATCCCTCCAGCTCCTCCTGCCCCTCCTCTACCCTGAGCTCCCTGGGTAATTCACTAGATGTGGTCATCTACATGGGCGTGAACCTGTCAGGATGACAGATTAGCCATGGGACATCTCATTTGGGAAGAACTGGATTCATCCCTTGATCACTTCCATGCTCTCTGCTTCTCCTTACCTCCTGCCCAATCTGAAACACACCCTTTCTTAGCCCCACCCCCGCCCAGCCCCCCGCAAGTCTCCTCTGCGCAGCATCTCCTGGTTCCCTAACGGTGACCATGCATTGGCTCCGCAATGCTGGCCTTGTGAAAAGCATGCCCATGTCCATTTTCTCGGATCTTCTTTTATGCATGCAACAAGCATTTATAAGTGCCTACTGTGTGCTAGGCACCATGTCAAGTGCTGCAGATTACCTGGTGGACCAAAACAATTACTAGGTGAGGAGGGAGCTTACAGATTGGCTGGGGTGACCACCATTAAATCAAGTGATATATGTGGACGTATAACGATGGACTGAGATCAGGAGCCGACTGGAAAGGAACAGGATGCTCTGAAGCATGAACAGGAGGCAGCCGTGCAGATTTGGAAGCTGGGGAAGAGTATTCTGAGCAGAGGGAACAACATTTGGCAAAGGCTCAGTGGTAGAAGAGCAAGGTGTTTCAGGGTCTTTACCGCAACGCTGTGAAAGCAGTTCCCTGTTATTGTTGTGATGCCCATTTTACAGGTAGTTAAGGTGAAGAAACCCAAGAATACCCTTTTCTCCTGAACTTAAGGCAGGGCCTGCTTTGTTAGTAGACTGAACAGAAGTGGGCCTGGGGTGCTGCCAGATTCTAAAGTGTGCCTGGGGCACAGGTAGAAACTGTGCCGTCTAGGAGAAACATCTTAGCATTGGGAGCTGGTTCCACCAAAATCCTGGGCTCCTCTTTGTTTCCCAATGTCACCTTGTTCCCAGTAGGTCCGACGCTGTCTGATTTTGCAGGAGCGAGCTGGGGAGCACACTGGGGGCCTAGGATGGGTTTCTGGGCTCAGTCCGGAGGAGGTGCATAACCGAATGGAACTTTGTTTAAGGAACCCCAAGAGGCAGCATTGCACAGTGGAAAGAGCAGAAGTTTTGGAGTCCAACAGACCTGGGCATGCATCTGGGTTTACATCTTCATGACCTTAGGCAAATCATGTAAGCTCTCAGAGCTCAGGTTCCCTTGCTTGCAGAATGGGAGCCATGACGCCACGGATAGGGCTTCATGCCTGACATGCTCGGCTGGAAGTCCAGCATGTGGTGAACTCTGAGCCAGGTGGGTGTTTTCTTAGCTAGATTTTGTGAAGCTCTGGTTGGGTAGAACAGGTCAGTTGTGATTTGTTTAATTCATAGGTGGATTTCTCATTTTATAAGAAAAAAAAGAAAAACTTATTAATGATTCTTTTATATAGGGAGCTCCTCTTATAGTTTGAAAAATAAAGTAATTTGTTATATGCAACTGTGATTTGCCCAAGAGCACTGCGTTTCTCAACTTCATACGGAACTTAGCCACGTGTGTCAGCGTTGACCTGAAGAAGAGTTTTTAGGGGTAGGTCACAGGGCTCTCTTCTCTGACTCTGACCAAAAATGTTTGTCAATGACTTGGATGGGGTTTTGAGTCATCCTGCTCACGTTTACAGTGTGACGCAGGGAGGAAGGAGAGAGTGCTTTGGACAATGAGCCAGCTTCCAGCCTTGAAGAAGACTAGAATTGAATAAGCATAAATGTAATGGGTTTTTATTCTAGAAATCGGTGAGTCAAGTGCAGGCAGCAGGTTTGGTTTTCATAGAAGCAGGAGTGCGAGGTGTCAGGGTTTGGGTTGCCTGAGAGCTCAGCGGAAGTCAGCAGTGTGAGTGACTCTGCAAATCCTGGGCACGTGTTCATGGAATTCACATTTCTTAGAATGCACTAATGGAAATTCAGGCTTTCGAAAGTTTAGAGGGAGGGAGGTGGTAAGAATCTGCTTCCGTTCTGCCCTCTCGGTCCGTCTGTACCTGGAAGCATAGGTCCGGCCCTGAGGCACACTGTATGAGAACACAGTCCCAGGAGGGCAGCGTGGATGGTGGAAGACCCAGCACTGGCTTCGAGGAGCATCCGCAGGAAGTGGGGAGGTCAGCTTGGAGCAGAGGAAACTCTGGGAGAAGGGCTGTGTGAAATGCCTTCCTTCAGGAGAGCAGTTTGATCCTGAAGGGTCCGTGGGGGAGAGATCGCCCAGAGAGTGCTGTGCTCTGTGACTTGGCACATTCCACAAGGCTTCAAGCTTCCAGAACAGCCTGGCAAGCCTGTGAGTTTCCTCCTAGGGGTCAGGGAGTGGCCTCCAGCTGGCAGGGTACCGCATGAGGGAACATGGGCAGGGGGTTAGGGCGTGGATGCTGAGATGCTTTTTTTCATCACTACAGTAGTGAGTGAGGCCTTGGCAAGCCGACTGGCCTGGCTTGGCTGTTTCAGTGGAGGCCTGCCCCCTACCTACTTGCCTTCCTTCCCTTGGCTCAGCTGCCTCTGCAGGCTCCTCCCTGCCTCCCACTCTTGGGGTTCCCCAAGCTGCCTCAGCTCTGTAGGAGCCTGTGAGGTATAGTATGAGGCCTGAGGTCGTGCCATGAGCACGAAAGAACACAGGGGTCGGAATCCAAGCCTACTACATCCTGGCTGTGTAACCCTGGGCAAATCCCTTAATCTCTTGGAACCTCAGCATCTTCTTCTGTAAGATGGAGACACTACTCGCTCATGCACAGCCTTCGTGTCTGTGTTTCCTGAGCTTGTGTATGGATGGCTGCCTCCAGCATAGAGCCTGCTTGGATCTTGCTAGGGTGGCGTTTGTCCCTTCCTCAGGTGCCATGAAAGTTGCTGTGCTCTGTGACTTGGCGCACCAGAACCACACTCCCAGCCCTGTAAGGGAGGTGGTTAAAGCCAGACAGGTAAAGGCTGGGGTAAGGGCTAACACCTTCTTAGATAAAGCCAGAATGCCTTAAAGAGTATTTATGCAAAAAGAATTGATTCTTCTGCACCTTATTCTTCTCACTTCTACCGTAGCATAATGCTCCTATAGGCCAATGTAGATGATCTAGCTCTTGGGATAGTTGCAAAGTATTTCATTCTGATGACATCCTGTAACAACTTGATGATACTGCCAAAAACGTCCTTCAACACGGAACTTGACACACTTTTGCAAGTTTATCCCCAGGATCAATTTCTAGCAGAGGATTGGTGAATTAAAGAGTTTGCCTTTCTCATTTTGATATACGTTGGCAAATGGCCCTCTAAAAGAATGCACACCCCTCCTACAGTGTGTGAGCTGTATCTGTTTCCTCACGCCCTCATCAGCTCTGGGACTGAACCGAACTTGAATGTTTTGCCAGTCAACTAAAGAAGAATAGTATCTGATTTCTTTTTTCGGTGACACATGAGGTCGAGTATCTTTTCATGGATGGATCTGCCATTTGTATTTCTTTTTGGATAAATACTATTTACATTCTTGGCCCGTTAAAAAATTTTTCTGTTGGGAGGTTCAACTTATTACTTTAGATTTAGAGGGTGGTTTCTAGGAAGTCAGGGGTGGTCTCCAAGGGGGCTTGGTGGTGTTTAAATCGGTTTTCTCTAGGGCTCTGAGTTGGAAATGAGCCTTTTTGTCCCCCTTCCTGAGAGGGGCCGTCCTGGGCTTGCTCTGAGCTTCCTGGGACTCTCATCGTTAACAAGTATGAAAGCGCTGCGCCCCCCACCATCCCAATGCTGGACAGTACATCAGGGCAGAGCTCGTGATTGGATGGCTGGGTCGGGGGCTTGGTGTTGGACCCACTACTTCTGGGGTTGGGGGGGGCATGATGGGATGCCAAGGAAGAACATGTGTGTGCATGTGTGTGCGCATGCAGCTGTGTGAGTTCTCCAGAATTTCTATGGGAGGCTTGGGTTGCTAGGGGTTATATCCGCATAGGAAGCACCCCATTAGACGGTATATTCCAAGCTTACTAAAGCTGCTTTTCTGCACAGTAGGTATAACATCCAGAAAATGTCAGTTACCTATTTCCCAGGATAAATAAGTATAAAAATAAGAAAGATATAATCAATAATAAAATAATAATAACGGATTTACCACTTGTGTTTGGAGCCAGCTGATGGAGATTGTGAAGTTAGGACTAAGCCTCCTTTGGAACTGACAGAAGGAAGCCAGGAAATAAAAAGAATAAACTAACATAGGGTGTTTGTTGCAGGCCAGATATGCGCTAAGCACTTTGCATGCATTTTCCCACTTAATCTTTATTCAGACTAAGGCGTGTGTTCTTATTACTTCCCTTTACAGGCAAGGAAACGGAGCCTCAGAGAATTTGTCCAAACTCTTACACCAAATAAGGAGCAAAGCTAGGATTTAATAGTGGAAGTCGTTGGATGCCACACATTGGCTTTCCCTGTCTTTTCTCTCCAGCCCTGACCCCTTGGTTAAAGCTGGAGTGAGAGTCCAGGTAGAGGGTGGGAGATGAGGCTTTGGTGTTCTGGCCAAGGGCCCCAGCTCCCCAATCCCCCAACCCCCCTCTGCAGCCCAGCTGGCACCTCAGAAGACAGGGCTGGGAGGGGCGAGCCCTTACTTGGGGCTTTGGTGTGCAGCCTGGGAGGGCTGGAATCTATAGCTCACGCCTTTCCCTGCATGGGCCTGGGTGTGAGCGAGGGTGTGGGGAGGGGGCTTGCTCTCTGGGGGTGGGCTCTGGCCAAGGGAAACAGGCTGAGGTCAGAGGGAGGGGACCTCCCTCCCCAAGGGAGTGCCTGGATGACGTGACTTGAGGCGGGGGAAGGAGGTCGGCTTTGTGTTTCTATCTCACCTCCACGCCTGGCCAGATGGGTAATCGGTGTGGGAAGCCCGGCCAGATGCAGTCTCTGGCAGGCTTCCTTGGCTGCTGTGCAAAGGCTCTTCTCCAGCCAGCTTGGCAGGTTCCTCTTCCCATTCTCGGAGGGGACCTGGGAGCAAATGACATCCTAGAGTTGGCTGGGGCAGAGAAGAGGGTATCCTCTGTCCATGCAGCAGGAAGAGGCAGAGGCAGAGAGAAGTGGGTGGGGGGACCAGCAGACATGGCCTGGTACCTCTTCCATCATTCCAAATGACTCTGTATTGTGAGCCAGTTTTGGAGGAGGGGGTGGAGATTTAAAAAGTTTGCTCTCAGATCTGGGGACTGGGGCAAATTGAGAATAAAACAGAGCCTCTGACTTCTAGAGCTCGATGCTTTTCCTTTTTCAGTTGCTTACACCCTCCCTGCATCGAATATCTCTAGGTCTCAGTCACTCTTTGCACTGTCCAATAGTGAGCAGCAAAGCACCGTAGGCACCGCCAGAAACTGGGGTCCCTCTACTTCCAACTCTGAGATCTGTCCCAGTCATTTCATTGCATCCCAATCAAAGGTCCATCAAAGGTCCCTGAAGCCTTTGGATGGGATTCGTCAATCTTCGAGCGTCCCCTCCTAGGCTCCCCACCTCCCCTTCTCTCCTTCCCAGACCCCACACATTTCGCTTCCTGCCTTACATCACCAGGCCTGGCCTCGCCTTTGTGCCTGCTCCTCGCTCAGGGGCCCTTCATGTTCATCTCTTCCTCCTTTGGTCCTTAAATCTCCCCCCTGCCTTTTCTTCCCTCCCTCTCCAGTTCCAAACCATTCCAAGTTTCCCACCCAAGAAACTCTTCGGCTTTGACTTCTGCTCCTGTGTCTTCCTCCCCTCCTACTTTCTCCTGCCCCATCATTCCCACAAGCTTCACAGCCAGGGACTCTTCTGCTCACCTCCTGCCTCTCGCCGCCTCGGGTTTCAGGCTCTAGCTCCTGGTTCTCCCCCACGGCTCAGGTGATCGAATGCCCCGCCCCATCCCCCAGCCTTTGTCTGTGCCCTTTTTTCTGCTTTGGACACCCTCCCACCACTACCACCCTCTCCTCGTCTCCCAGTTTGCCTTCCTCATCTCTCAGCTTCGCCTCACCTCCAGCATCACCTCCTCCAGGAAACCATCTGCACTTGGTGCCTGTCTTCTGGATTCCCCCAGGATTGTGCACGTCTCTCAATCTGCCCTCTGCAGCAAACTACCCAGGAGCTGCTCTGGGGTCAGGACTGTGTTTTAGTTGACTTTGGGTTTACCAGTGCATGGTGCAGAGCCCAGCACATAGTAAGCACTCAATACTTCTTTAATGGACTGAACTGAATTTTATCAGAAAGAAGTTACATGTCTGTATTAAGGATTTACCATGTGCCCCATATCCTTGGATATTGTAGTGAAAACAAGGAAAGTTTATACTTTCCTTATACTTGCTTATAAGGAGTTTGTGGCTCAGTCAAGGACAGTTCTAGAAATGGATTGGGAGAATAGACACACATGAAATTCACCATCTCCGTCTCTGGTGCTGAAGTGGGTGCTGTTGCTACAGGTTCCCTTAAGGGTTTAGTAAAGGTGGGGAAGATTGTGGGCAGAGAGGCTGGGAGGCCTGAGGAGGGTACAAGGTGGGTGGGATCAGATGAAAGGAAGCTGAGCCAACCTCCAGGCTCAGGACCATGAACAGACAGAGGAACGGATCTCTAGAGAAGGTGAGCAGATTTCACTAGTTCTTCAGTTACTCTCCTGTGGGCGCTTCCAACATCGGGGCAGGGTTAGCTGATTTTCAGGGCAGTTTCTCTGTCTTGGAAGCCAAACAGGAGCTGATGGTGTTCCCAGTTTGCTGCTTGATTGGGGAAGTTTTACCGCACACCATGCTCTGCCGGGGCCAGTGAACTCTCCAGGCAAAGAGAGTAGGATGTTGCCGGCATCAGTTCTCTCCAGTTGGCAGTGGAAGGGAACCTGGTCTCTTCCCTGCTTGGTGCATTTTAAGCCAGGCTTTTTTTTGAATCAGCCAGGTGCACCTACTATGTTCCAGTGTTGGTGATCTGCAACAGAGGCCAGGTTAAGTTTTCTCCAAGACTAATGGGTGTGACATGACCCCTGTCTACACAAGCCTGTTATGTACCAGTTGAAGGGGCAGAGGGAGCACCAGGGCTGAGACAGTCCATGGAGGCTTCTAGTAAGTAGTGGGCCTTGACTGGACCTTCGAAGAATTAAGCAGGCTAAGAGGATGGAGAAATGGAGTCCTTCCTGGCGAGAACTCCTTAACTGAGAGTGACATCTTTTCCCTTCTAATATATTAAAAAACCAAAAAACAAAAAACCACAACAACGTTATTGAGATATAATTTACATAGTATACAATTTACTCATTTAAAGCATGCAATTCAGTGTCTTTAGTATAGTCACAGATAATGTGCAGCCATGCCCGCAATTTTAGAACATTTTCATCATCCAAAAAGTAGCCATTATTCCCCATTTCCCCCAGTGCCGCCACCCCCAACCCTAGGCAACCACTAGTCTATTTCTGTCTATAGATTTGCCTATTCTGGGAACTTTATATAAATGGAATCATATAATATGTAGCCTTTTGTGTCTGGCTTCTTTCACTTAGCATGTTTTCAAGGTTCATCTATGAATTAGCATGTGTCAGTACTTCATTCCTTTTTATCACTGAGAGATATTCCATTGCATGGATATAACACATCATTTTATTTATCCATTCATCAGTTGGTGGAAATTTGGGTGTTTTCACTTTTTGGTTATTATATAATATTTACAATACTGCTGTGAACATTTGCATGTAAGTTTTTGTGTGGACGTGAGTTTTCATTTCCCTTCGGTAGATACCTTTAATAGAATTGCTCAGTCATATGGTGACTCTATGTTTAAACATCTGAAGAAGTGCCAGACTGTTTTCCAAAGTAGTTATGCTGTTTTATATTCCCACCAGCAATGTATGAAGGTTATAATTTCTCTACATCCTTGCCAACACTTATTAGATACAAGTTCATTATCAGATACATGATTTGCAGATATTTTTTCCCATTCTGTAGATTGTCTTTTTAATTTCTTGCTGGTGTCCTTTGAAGCACAACAGCTTTTAATCTTGATGAACTCCAATTTATCTGTTTCTTTTTTTTTTGATTGCTGTGTTTTTGGTGTCATATCTTAGAAACCGTTGACTAATTCACGGTCATGAAAATGTTGCACCTGTGTTTTCTTCTAAGACTTTTACAGTTTTATTGCTCACATTGAGGTATTTAATCCATTTTGAGTTAACTTTTGTATATGATGTGAGGTAGGGTTCCCTTCTCATTTTGGATCAAGTCAAACTGAGGTCTAACCTACCGCCCCAGTTGACAAGTGGTGCTTTGCTCTTTGCATTTAGGTCTCAGCTCAAACACCTTCTCCTGAGAGAGGCCTTCCATGGCCATCTGTCTAAAGTAGCCACCTCCATTGTAATCAGTTTTGGTCACTGCACTCCATTTTATTGGACCACCAGAAATGATCGTATATGTGCCTGATGCTCCCCATGCAAGCAAGCTTCGAAAGGACAGACCGCCTGGCTCCCTGCTGGTATGTCCAGCACCAGGTGTGTCCTGGCCTTATAGAGTTGAAAGTGGACGGCTGAGTGGGAAGAAATTCTCCAGCAACATCACAGATGGGTGGTCACTCATCCCCTGCCCTGGCGATCCCATTACTTCACAAGACAGTCCCGTCCATCCTTGGGCAACTCTGGTTGGAAAGCTCTTCTTGACATTGGGCAAAAAACCTGCTTTCCTATAATTTGCACTCCTTATGCACTGCCATCCTTTGGGTACAACTGGAGTGAAACCTCGCATATTGAGAGTCCTTTAAATATTTGAAACCAGCTGTCATGTGTCTCCTACATGCTTCTCTGGGCTCAGCACCTCTAATTCTGTCAGCTGTTCTTCCTGGAGCCAAGAAGGGCTGGACTCTGACCTCTCAGTCACTGATGTAGGCCCCACAAAGGTGGAGATGGCCACGCGCTGCCAAAGAAAGCAGAGGCACAGCCACTGTTCAGAACTAATGAGCCCTGGTGTCTTTGTTTTCTTTTCTCTGTTTGAGCTGGTGAATTCCAGAATTGGAGGCGGAACTTTGAGAAAAAGTATCGACTACAAACTCCCTAACTAGACCTCTTGAGGGCAGAGCTGACTCTTAATTGTACAAATTGCAGTATAATATTGCTTTCTATTTAAAGAGGGTTTTTTTGTTTGTTTTTTTTTTGTTTGTTTGTTTTTCAGTTAGTCCAATAGTCTTTTTGATATTGGTCCACCTTACTGGTTCTCAACCTGTAACAACCAGTAGGCTCGCCTCGGGAGCTCTGAAAACTACCAGAGACTACCCCACCTTCCGAGATCTGATTTAAATGGCATGGGGTGGGTGTTTTCAAAGTACTCAGGTAATTAATTGTATGGGTAGACAGGTTTCAGACCTTGGCTTCAAGAGCTCAGCACTGAACTTGAAATCTCCTCCTGCACCCCAAGAATCAGCAAATGTTGGATGTTAGCAGATTAAGAGCTGGCATTAGCCAGAGGACAAGCTAAGAGGACACAGTTGTTTTATAAGACAGAATCTTGTTTTAAATTATGAAAGCCATACATCTTCAAATATAAAACAATATAGAAGTATATAAAGTGAAACTATTCCATTTTTTTTTGGTTAACCCAAATAACCATTATTATCAGTTCGTTGCATTTTTCCAGATTTTTAAAATGTACACATATGTGCACATACACAACACCCCGGTACACACACCTCCCCACCAAATGAACCCGTTCATATTGTATACATACTGTTTCGTAATCTGTTATTTTTCTTTTCCCCCCATCCTGTTGACATTTTCCCATAGCAACACAGAAAGATCCATCTTATCATTAACAGATGTATGAATCATAATTTATTTGACCATTTTTTAAATCAATAGATATTCAGTATTCTTCACTTTCTGCAGTTACAAACAGAGCAGCAATGAACATCTTTATATACATAAACACACACAACACACGCACATATATACACCCACATGTATATACACACATTTGTGCGGATAAATTCTTAGAGATAAAATCGCTAAGTCAAAGGGAAAGCAATCTTGGGATAGAGATTGCCAAAATGCTCTCCAAAAAGATCGTTCCACGCTACCCCATGCAACAAAATTCCTAATGATAGCTATTTGCCTTGTGTCAAAAGTTGAGCTTTGCTGAGCACAGCAGAGAGGAAGGTATGAGTGTGTCAACTGGTGGGGAGGAAGTAGTGGGGGTCATTTCCCCCGCAGGCTGTGTGTGGAGGAGTCCCTGGCCTCTGGCCTTGCCTAGCTGCTGTGTTTCCCAGGAAGAGGAAACCAGGCTGTGTGTGTTAACCTTTGCCTTGCTCTCCAGGGTGTGACGATGGAGCGAGACACGTTCACAGGATGTGTGTGTCCAGGTCAGTGGGCCCAGGTCAGTCATTTATTTGGGAGTCTGTGGGGTGACAATCCTCCTTTCCAGCCCTTTTCTAGATCCACTGGGCCACATCCAAGCCACAGGAGTGTGACCCTTGTTATGGTTCACGAGAGGTTACGTTTAAGGTTTCTAGGACTCTAGCTTCTGAAATGTCAACGTATATCTAGAGTTTTTCTGATTTTCATGGTAGGGCGAGCCCCCTCCCCCTACCTTGGGCGTGCTGCCACTCTGGGCTTCTGGGCATTACCCAAGACGTTCACTGCCCACTTCTGGGCCTCTCTGTTGGAGCACCTGCTGGCTCTAGGTGGTCAGACCTGTTTCTCCAATAAGCTGGCTTGGGGCCAGAGGGTGGTGGCAGGGTTGGAGGGAGGAAGGTACAAAGGTTCATGTGCCCTCAGGCACTCTCGAGAATGTCCCAGTGGGGACCATGCCCAGAACTCTAGAAAGCCAAAATGGGTTCCTTTCTAGACCCAGGGCTTAATTGGTGCCTCCAGAAACTTCTAAGGAAGAGGCTAAAATTCTAAGAATACAAAGACCACGTCAGTTACTTTGAAAGGGAAGATGGGGAATGGAGTGTTTTATGGATGGCGAATGGACGCCCAAAGAGAGTGACAACTTTTCATGCAGCTGATCTGATTGATTCTAAACCATGCGAAATAGAGTGCTGGTCTTCATGAAGGGCTCCTTACCTGCCACATGGTGGTCTCAGTCCCAACTAGTCACCCACACATGAAGCAACCAGTTGTCAGAGCAGCAGATTGAACTATGAGGGCAAACCCTGTGGCAGGGCCTCTGCCTTGTTCCATTGTAGCTATTAAAGAGGACGAAGTGGTCAGGCTACAGAGTCGAGGCCGTAGCTCTTTCACATGCCCCTGATCTTGACTTAGGGATCAATTACTTCTCTAGGTCTCTTCATTTGCAAACTAGAGATGACAACAATACTTTCCTCATAGAATCCTTATAAAGAGTAAATGAGATAATATGAATAAAGTGCTTAGCAAGGCCTGGACCTTAGTAAGTGCTCAATGGATGGGTGTGACTATTGTTATTCCTAAAGAAACAATAGTTTGCGGTATAAGAAAAAGGTTTGTAAAAACAGACTCTTCCTCTATTTCTCTTCTAGTTCTGGTGACTGGAAGGACAGAGCTTTGACAGCTTGAACCTTTTTTAGAGGTCCACACAGGGGTTGTAAATCCCGGGAGCTCCTACTTCATACACTCATTTCCCCTCCAGGAAACACACACATAAAAGAAGAAGGGAAGAAAAGCCTCTGCCCTGCGGGGCCTGCCACAGCCCTCCAGTTTTTTCGGAGGGTGCTCCTGAGGAGGGCCATTGTCTTCTCCCTGCCCAGGCAGCAGAGTTATTTTTGTTCTTCTTCTTTCTCAGTCTGTCTTGTTCTTAGTAGTAGTTCTACCAACTCCGTGCGTGCGTGCGTGCGTGTGCGTGCGTGTGCGTGTGTGCATGCATGCGTGCGTGCGTGTCCCCATCTGTTGCCCACTTCCTGCTCTCTTCCTACCCCTATTCCTGTTCCATGGCCAATGGCCCCTCCTTCTTCTTGGGTGTCTAAATAGCTAATGTGCATTAGGTACTTATCCTGTACCAGATCCTATGCTGAGCACCCCATGTGCATCATCATCACATTTAAGGGGAAGCTCCCATTGTGAGCCACACTTTGCAGCTAAGGAAACCCTGACTCAGAGAGGCTAAGATGCTTGCCCAAGCTCACACAGCAGGGAAGTGCTGGAGCTAAAATTTCAACCCATCAAATGCTTTCAAAGCCTTCTTCCCTCTCTGTGATGCCAACACTGCCTTTGGTTCTCTCCGAGCCTCACTTTTTGGCACCCCATCACTCCATCTCGCCCTGTGCCCAACTTGATTTGTTAGTGGGAGTCTGGCTGCCCTAGCTGAGCTGTAAGGGTCTAGAGGTTGGGGACTTTGCTTCATCTTTAGCTTGGCACAAAACTAGGCACAAAGTAAGCACTCACTAGACATTTGCTGGTTGCCTTATTCCTTCACTTATTTAGGAGACACAAAATAAGCACCTCTCAGGTGCAGCGTTATGCTGAAAGTGATATGCCACGTTCATTTCATGATCCACCTTCTGGGAGCTTCCATTCTAGTGAAGAGATACAGGATTAGCTCACTGAATCTTTGCCGTACCCCAAAAGTGAGGTAGCCCCTGTTATCCCCATCTTGCAGAGTAATAAATGGAGGCACCAGTGATATGGAGGCTTCCTTCAGATCCTCTGGCCTACCCTCTACCCTCCAAGTTAAATAAGCAACCGAGGCCCATGATGAGTGAAAACAGCGGCAGGTGTTTTCTGAGAGTGATGGGTACCTGCGGAACTCTCTTGAAGATGTTCGATACTGGCTAGAGGCCTGCTTACTGTCTCCTCCACCGAGCTCCTTTAAAAAGCCCTTTCTCCCAGAGCAGGACTATTTGGCCCGGGTCTGCACCGGCAGTGTCTGCGTTTTGGAAGAGACTGGTGAACCCATGGCTCTGGGAAGGCCATTCTGCCAGCATGCACCCTGTCCCTCCCAGAGCTGGTCTGGGGTTCACTTATGCTGTATTTACTATGACTGCTCCATAAACCTGAGGTCCAGAGAAAGCCTGGAATAGGGTGATCGGAGGAGCGGAAGGTTCTGCCAGCTGGTTGTTAACCCTTAGTCAACCAGTGCGTGTGCATGCTGGAGTGGAGGTCGCCCTCCAAGTCCAGGCTTCTAAGTGGTGGTTGTTCCCTAAATCAACAGCCCCCTTCCTAGCTAACTGATCCCACCATATAGTGGCGTGAGTAGGTGAAGGAAGATTGTCATTGAGTTTCCATTTGGCCTGGGGTCAGGGGCAGCTGGCAGGGGTCCAGGGAAAAGAAGGCCTTCCTTAGCAAAGATATACCATTTCCTCCACAGTTCCTAACTCCTTGTCTCTAACTGTACTTTTCTTCAGGAAAAGGAGCAACAAGTACTTACTGGCACTTTCTAATTAAACACAGGCAGGTCCTACGCCTTCTAGGACTGGTCGGGCCCTAACTTTGGGTCATTAATTGGTCTCAGCCCAGGTCCAATCATGGACATCCCTCCACAGGAACTGGGCCGGGCTTCATGCTCAGTGCTCTGGCGTTACGCTGCAGGTCTGATTTGCATCAAGGCTGTTTTCTTGTTGAAGAAGACTTGGAAGCTGTGGAAGTCTCGGAAGCCTCAGACATTTCTGGGCTTAATGAGCTGAGCAGACGGAGAGCAGCCCAAGATGGCCTCCGAGTGGGTGGGCTGGTGAGACCCAGCCGTCGTGCGGGTGTCTGATGGGAGCTTCCTTAGCTGTGTCTGTGGTGGAGAGCCTCTAAGAGGGTGAGCGTGGCAAGAAGACATCAGACTCTGAGGCTTCCTCTGCGGGGAAGCTAGATGCAGTCCCTGGTCTAGAGTGAAGCTTCCTAGACGCCTGCCATCTGCCTAAATAGCCAGAGACAGGGAAATAGAATCCATGGGCTTTTAAATCCAGAAGGAAGAGAAACTCCACCTGGGAAACATAAACCGAAGTAAAGCGCGTGGAAGCAGAATGTTTAACTTCAAACCTTTCTGGGTGACCCAGCTGCTGGGTAATGTTATCTTGGCTGATCCTGTGACCAGAGCAGTTTATCAGGCCCCCTGATGCAGGCCCAGTAAACAGAGCTGGCTTTCTCAGATGACCCCTGCCCCGTCCCCCTTCCCCTCCACCTGCTCCTTCTCAGTGGTTTATCACTAGGATTTCCAGTGCCGTCAGAGCCAGCTCAGGGAGGCTTGATAAAGCCTGACATGGAGCGGGGTGAGTAGGGAGAGTGTGGTTTGGGCTGGAATTTTGTGTATCCATTGCTCATCTGGAGAGATTATCTAGGACATTCAGGGTTTGCAAGAAAGCAGAGGTACCTCCTGCTCACTTGAGATAAAGGGGCCTGGAGACTGTCCTCGGATCTCTGGGCTCAATTCCAAGAAGGTCTCTGACTGTTTCCTCAGCTCAGAGTTTAGACTGTCCAGGATGGCAGGTTCGGGGGGCCTCTAGCAAATCTCAGAGGTTTGGGAGAACCTGGGAATAGGGGTTCATTTCCCCACCCACACACATGAGTCACCTTCGTGTTCATTCTGCACAGGAAATGGAATGCAAGATGTTAACAGGAGAAATCCTTTGCCAGGCAAGGAAATAAATATGTTTTGGGGGGAAGCATGGCTGTGTCCTGTCCTGGTGGTGCTTACCAGGGCCACATGGACAGCTCTCGCCTTACCCCTGCCCTCTGGCTATTTCTCCACAGAGTGTGTCTTTGGTGTGGGTTCGGGTCAAGGGTTAGACAGAGACAACTCCCTGTGACTTTTCAACTATTTTGAAGAGTAACGGGGAAGGGTCTTTTACAAGGGCGGCATGCTCTGGTCATGGGCTGTTGAATCGTAGACTGGGAATTGGGAGGTCAGGGTTCCCATCCCAGCTCTTCCACTAACCAGGTAAGCACACCTGCAATGATAACCAGTCAGTGGATCAGTTCCAGCAATTCTAAATTCTGTGCTCATCCAACAGAGGAGGAGCCTGAGGGCCTGAGAGGCTGGGCTGAGGTCTCACAGCCAATAAGGAGGGTCCTAAGAGTAAAACCCAGGAGGGGCTCTTCCCTAGCTAATCACTGTCCTAGGTCCTAGGTTTCTCATCTGCAAAAAAGAGGCTTCCCAGCTGCCAGAGGCCCCCCTGGGAGGCGGAGGGAAGCCCCTAATTACTAGGGAGGGTGGGGCACGGGTTATTTTAAGCCCCAGCAAAGCCCTTCCTCTGGGCCCCACTTGGTTGGCCGGAGAGAACGGCTGCTGTCTCATAGCCGGCTAGTGAGTACGGGCTCTCTCCTGGGAGGGCACTGCCACGGGGCCTCCTAACAGTGCATCTGCCTGGGCAGAGGTCAGGAAGGCAGCACCTGGTCTTGCATAGCATCTGCTCCCCACCTGGGACCTGCTGGAAGGGCAGATGCAGGTGGGAGGAGAGATGTAGCTGGCGGGATTTGGGAGTCAAGGAGCTGGGAGTCAGCAGGGGGGATGGGGTGGGTTATGACCCCTGTGAAAATCTCAGAGCATCCTGCCACAGTCAGCCAATTGATTATGAGGGTTTCCTCTGTGTTAGTCTGGTTTTGTAGCATTCCTAACCGTTGACTTCTGTCTGGGCCCCGGGTTCTGTCTCTTCTTGGTCTTGGGCTCTCAGAATTGACCTGACTCCTCCATGTTCCTCTAGGCTCACCCCCTAGGCAAGGAGTGTATGGACTCTTCAGATCATCTATAGCTTTATTTAAAAATATGTCATTCAGTTCTGATCATGTAGTTTGATTTAAATATAAAACTACTTGGTCAGAGAAAATATTCTTAAATTTACGCATAGAAGGGTAGTCCAGTGTGGTGAAGAGCATGAGGATTGGATTCGGCTAGACCCGGGTTCAAGTCCTTTGCTCTGCATTTTGCTAGCTACGTGACCTTGGGCAAGTAACTTAGCTTCTCTGAACGTCAGCTTCCTCCTGTACAAAATGAGGATAACAATAGTGGCTACTTCACTGAGCTGAGGATTAAATGAGCTAATGCATATGAATGTTTTACATTGTGCTGACCTGTAGTAACCAGTATCTAAATGGTTTCTACAATTTATCATATGAGATATATGTTTACATGATATAAAGTGTCGCCTGTCCCTACCTACTTATTATAATAATAGTCAATAGTTTATTTGGGGCTTGTGAAAGTAGTAACCTTTTATTTTATGTTCATTTCAGAACAAACGCTCCACCCTGAACAAGGCTAACTTATGACTTAGAGATAAGAGGAGAGAAGGGACTAGATTCAGAGCTTGTCTTCCTGGCTGTTAACTGAGCGACCAAACAGAAAGCCTCACACTCCTGTGTGCAAAACCCTTACTATAGACTGAATGTTTGTGCTCAGACCCCCCAAAAAAGGTCACACATTGAAGCCCTAATCCCCAATGTGATGGTGTCTGAGCTGAGGCCTTTGAGAGATGATTAGGTTTAGATGTGATCATGAGGATGGAGCCCCAATACTGGAATTAGTGACTTTATAAGAAGAGGAAATGACTAGAGCCCTCTCTCTCCACCACGTGAGGGTATAGCAAGAAGGTGGCCATATACAAGCCAGGAAGTAGGTCCTCACCAAGGACCTTGGTCTTGGACCTCCAGCCTCCATAACTGTGAGAAATAAATGTTTGTTGTTGAAGCCCCCCAGTCAATGGTAATTTGTTACGGCAGCCTGAGCAGACTCAGACAGCCCTGCCCCGTGGGGAAGCCAGCCACCCTGATGCCAAGGTATCTAAATGCCTTTATGCTAATGCTCCTTCCTTCTCACAGTGGCTGAGACGTCTGGCTTCTCCGCCCACTTTGTTCTTCTCACTAGTGGAGTCCCCCAGACCACTGAATCAGAATCACTAGGCAGAGGCCAGGAATCTGAATTTTAACGAAGCTCCCCAGGCGATTCTGATGGATGTCTTGGCAAGGGAACCACTGTCGTCAACCACAGTCACTCTGGCTCTTCTGAGGGAAGAAGCAGGGCAGAGGTGTCGCTCGTGTCAAGTCAGTGCTCTGCTCTCCCCTGTACCTACAGTCCTCATAGCGGGCACCGGAGGTGAAGTTCAACAGAATAGCCCTGAAACTGTGTGAGGGGACCCCTCCTTCTAACTGAGGCCTCTCTCAGGAGGGTGTATGTTTGGTGTGGGTTCAGATAAAGGGGACAGAAATGGTGGGAGCAGGGGACTTTTCTTCGCCAGCCAGCAGTCCTGCCCACCTCCTAGGCAAGGGGGCCATCCAGAGCCGTTGGAGGTAACAGCCTGGGAGAGCCCGATTGACCCTGGGAACTGGCATGACATTGGAAATGGGGCCCTGAGATGCCTTCGTTTCTGATAAGTTTACCAGTTTCTATGCGCTAACATCTCTCCTGCAAATGTGCGTCTCATCCAGCGGGTCAGTTTGCTTGTTCAGTGGAGCAAAATGTTTAGAGCACCTGCTCTGTGCCAGACACTGAACTAAGACTTGGGGATATAGAGACGAATCACACCTGTCTGAAATGCTGTGGTCTTCCGAGTGCTTTTCAAAGTGAGTTCTGAGGATCAGCTGTGGCAGGATGCCCTGGTGTGGTCTCCTAAAACTATGGATGCCCAGTGGTAACAAACGTACCACTCTGGTGGGGACTGTTGGTGGGAGAGGCTGCGCGTGTGTGAGGGGAAAAGGGAACTCTGTACCTTCGGCTCAATTTTGCTGTGAACTTGAAACTAATTTGTGAAAATAAAGACTTTAAAAAATAAAATAAATAAAATACAGGTGAGCCCCCAAAACCCAGATCGACTAATGCAGAGTTTCAGGGGGCAGGGCCCTGGCATCTGCAATTGTGAAAGGCCCCTTGCAAATCCTCATTCACTCTAAAGTTCGAGACCCAGTGGAAATTAGCTGCTCATGTTTTGTTTGTTTTTTTTTTTTAACAACTCCAATTTTATGTTCATTGTATAAAGTGCATATGAACGAAAAGGAAATTAAAACACTTGTAATTCTACCCTCCTGAGACAATCATCCTTAGTATTTTATTGAACACCCTTCTAGATGTTTGTATTTAAACACATATATATACATATATACATATAGATATAGATATAGATATAGGTACAGACATAGATACACACACACGCGCGCACACACACACACACACACATGGCATCTATGTGTAGCTGACACTGTGCTAGGCCCTGGGAACAAAGATGAGAAAAAGAATGGTCCCAGCCATGAGGCACCCACAGTCGTGTTAATTGATGCCTGGTACCACTTGAAGCCCAGCCTTAGTCACTCAATCCCTCGCTCTTATTTTTACCTCACAGGTATACATCATCAACGTGACCTGGTCCGACTCCACATCCCAGACCATCTACCGGAGGTACAGCAAGTTCTTTGACCTGCAGGTGAGTTGGTCTGAGCTCAGGTGGTGCCCAGTTCTACCTTCAGTGGCCTGAGTCCCTGGCAGGCTGGCCTCGCTCACGTCCTCACTCATCCAGAGAATCTCCAGCAGAGCTCCCAGATTCAGAGTCTAGGTCAGAGCAGAGAGACAGGTGAGGAGCCTTGATGGCCGAACAGGGCTTCGCTCAGCCTGAGATATTGCAGGCAGACACTTGAGGCTTTGTGGGGTTCCTCAGATGGTCTTAACAGTCATGCTTTGTCACCCTCCTTCTCCTGGAGGGTAGGAAACCAGGGTGGAGAGGTGGAGGACGGCTACGGGTGCTGTGTGTGAGAGCAGATGTGTCGGTAAACATCCAGGGTGAGGCACAAGCCACCATGTCATTGCAGGCAAAGAAAAGCAAACACACGGAAAAGATCGAAACAAAAAAACAAGCAACTTCTTGAACTGCAGACACAAACTGGGCATACCACTGTGTCTGTCTAACCGAATAAGGCTCTTGCTGCTCTGTTTGTTTACGTGTGTCTGTCTAATGTACACAGGCGTGTTCACAAAGCGGCGTGGTGGTATGGATCCCGCAGCTCCGTCGCGAATACCTCCCTTGATGCCAACTAATCTGGTTTGGCCTCTTTGGGTTACAAATGATAGTTTTACACTTCAGCCAAAAAGGAGACTTGGTTGAGAAGGATATTCCAGGGACACTTATGCAGTCGACTAGATGGCGTAAAGGGGAGTGAGGCAGTGGGCTCCAGGAATACCTGCAACCAGGTCGCTCTCCCTGTTTCATCTCTGTTTCTCTCTGGGCACTGTCTTCAGCTTCTTTTACCTCATATTCTAAGGAACTTGGCTGTCAACAGTGCCCACATGTCTCATCTTGTGGTTCCCAACAGCAGAGACACCGACTCTCTCCCAATTCCAAATTGAAAAATCCTCGGGAAGACTTTGGCCCAATTCGGTCTGGTGCCCCCTCTGGACCAATGAATATGGCCCAGAGTAAGAGGGTCATGTAGTATAGACGTGGTCACTAGGGAAGCCACCTGTGTGTGTCAGAGGGAGGCACTGGAGAAGGCAGAATCATTGCAGCTTGGGCAGCAACCTACACCAGGAAGGGAAGGCCCCAAGAGGTTCTAGATTCTTCCTTAGGGCTGCGAACCTGGTTTAGGCCAATAAAAACATAAAGAAGAGACGCCTGGCTTTCACAACCAAGGTTCACTCCTTGCTGTTCAGGCCTTTGGTACTGAGTCATCTTGGAGAGGCCGTGCCTACATATTTGCCTTCAAGTACCCGATTTTAGCCCATTGTTCTTATTGCTATACCTTTGAAATGAGCCAGAGGTGAGCCAGCTTCCTGTATTATAAATCCTCTCTTCATTTAACAACATGGTATCGAATATCCCATTGAATATGGGATTAAAAGCCACTCCTTACCCTCCTCCTGCCTTCATCCTCTTTCCCCCTCAGTTCCTGTCCAATCTCCTTGGGTTTTTCTGGCATAAACTGGTGGGGTTTGCTGATACCCTATCAATGGGTATAGTGTGCTGGACAGGAAATGATAACTTAGTTAGGGTGAGAGAACCCTGAAAGCACTCATTGATGAGCCAGAGGGGGCCTGAGAGCCCGTGGAAACTCTCAAATCAGAACTTTTCTTCCCCTCTTTCCATTTTGCTCCCCCACCCCCTCCCGAGTTTCGGAATCTCACAGGAAAGGAAGGCTGGTCCGCCCCACTTCTCCCTCGCGTGGAGGGCTCACTTCCCGTGTTTTGGGAGGGGACACATGTCATGGAGTAGCTTGTACGATGTGCTGGCCCTAGCCACGAGCATGGCCAGGCCGGACCACGTGGGTCATCAGCACCCTGTAGATGCAGTTCCGAAGAGGCTTGAGATGGTTCTCTGGAATTTAACCTTGGAGACCATCATAGCATCTTTGCGAACCCATTTTACAGAACTCATGACGTGATGACTTTTAGTCGCATGCGTTTGAGAAAGCCTTTCTTATTCATCAGGGTCCCTGGTTTTAATATGGCATTGCCAGCTCCATCTCTGGTCACTGGTGGCCCTCAGAACTCAGCTTCGTGAGAGGCTGTGTGAGAGAGTTAGAGCTTAGGCTCTAACTGGAGACACAATGCCTAGGACTGGTTACCGGCTCTGTCACTGTGTAACTCCAGACAGGTTCCATGGCTTCTCGAGGCTCTGTTTTCCCATCTGTAGAATGAAGATTGGAATAGTACCCTCCTGGTAGGGTTGTTGTGAGGATTAAATGAGTGACTCCACATTTTTCCTGACACGTGGTGATCTAGTAAGTTACCCCCTAGGTTGTCTGGTAGTGTTGGCGAGTGACAAGCATGCCGGGCTGCAGTTGAAGGGGCTGGGGCTTAGCGCCTCCTCCTCTCAGAGTGTAGCTTTCTTGTTTTCCTCCCTCAGCTTCACTCGGTGCCGAGGGGCTGCTCTGTGCCCTGGGCTGTGCCAGAGTGTTCAGAATCCTGTACGCCGCAGGGTCTCTCTGGAACTGGCTACTGGGACAGGGCAGGAGTGTGTCGGGAGTCGGGGTGGGGCCCACAGGTGACTGCTCTCAGAGTCATTTTGCTCCCCTTGTTGTCAGCAGAGCCCCACCTTGGAGCTCTGCAAGGCCCGAGCTGACTAAGCCAGCCTGGGGGAAGCCGCTATGCTGGCTTTACTGACTCGAGGTTCTGGGCCTTCTGGCTACTAGTCACCCCTTTCTCCTCAGAAAAAAAACATGTATGTACAGATGTTCACAGACAACCCTTATGGACCCCCAGTGAAGAACTACTGAGCTGAACCAGTTCAGATCATTGACATTCACATCTCGTACTACCTGGGTATCATTCAGGGGTTTATATACAGTGTTCAGATAATAGCAGTGGGCCTGCGCACCCCTTTGAGTGACTCCTAGGTCCTTTCCCTCCCACAGGTTGGTTCCCTTGTCCCCAGACTTGCTTCTCTTATTTCTGCTTCTTCAAATAGTGTCTTTTGCTCCTGGTGGAGGTCAGGGAGCCACAAGGAAGCCCTGGCCTCCCACCTCTCTTATGTAACCCCAGGAATCGTGTGCAAAGTGATGCCGAGCAGTCCCAACCTCCTCTGGCCCTGGGCTGAGGGCCATGGGGTATGTGCAGATCCAGTTCCGCTTGGAATAGCTCAGGTACCTCTAGTGTCCTTCTCCCTCTGTCGAGCAAACCTGGAGCTGATCAGCCGTGCCCTGCCCTTCAGGCTCCATGGCTGCAAGGCCAGGAAGCATATGAAGGATGCTGTCACAGATCTTGGTTTTTCCATCTCTCTCCACTGCAGCTTCCACATCAGGACAGCACTCATGTCCCCAGCCCATGTGCAAACTAAGATTTGAAGCTGAGCATCACTCCGGGTAATCATCTTCAAAGCTCCTGCCAGGGCCTACTTGCTTTGCGTGTGCTTCTCTGGGGAGATCCTTAGGGTTGAAAAATCCCCGGCATATACCAGGGCAACTGGCCCTGAGTGGGCAGCAGGCAATGGGGAGGCAAGAGCGGGAGGTTGTGCTTGGAGAGACAGTATCTCTTTGATGTGACTCATGGCACTTAGAACTCTGGTGAAGCACTGGGGAGCTATTCATGGTGTTGGGGGAGAGGAACCACAGATAACCTGGTAACTGCTCATTCCACACTTATCTGAAGCCTTCTCATTGTACAGGGCAGATCATTTATCTTGGTGTTTCCTGTCTACCCCCACCACTCACACTCTTCATACTGGCTACCCGGGATTGGGGTCACCAGATAAATATAAGATGTCCGGTTAATTTTGAATTTCAGACAAACAATGAATACTTTTTTTAGTATGTCTCAGATCTTGCATGAGACATACTTATACTAAAAAAGCTTTTCACTGTATATCTGAAATTCAACTTTTATTGTGTGTCCTGCATTTTCACTTGCTCAATCTGTCAGCCTTGCTGTGGCTGTGAGTGGTGAGGGTGCAGATACAAAGATGAATAAGCAAGGCTGGCTCGGGGTAAGAGTGGACTGGCCTATGCTAAGGCCTCCCACACATTTTCAGTATTGTAGGGCAGAACACGGCTGAGGACAAGGTTCCTTCCTTACAGGAGTCCATATTTGGCGGGAGAAGTAGACTTTTAAGCAATTAAGTCTACTGTAGATGAAATATATAGTAGATTTAGGTACAAGCAACATGCTATGGGACGAAGGGGAAGGAAGGAGCATTCTTCTTGGGAGCGGGGAACAAAGAAGATGCCCATATGGTTTTGATTGGTGATAGCAGCCTAGAGTGATATAGCCACACACTTCTACTCCAGTTCGGAGGGATTTGGTTGTTCTTTGAGAATTATACTTATCAGGGTAAAGTATGTCCCTAATTTATTTCTTAGTTTGTTCATTCATTTATGCCTGCTTGCCTGCCTCCTTCTGTCTGTCCATCCATCCATCGACCTCAATCCGTCCAATCTTAATGCCTGCTTTCTGTGTCCCAGGCAGTATGCCAGGCTCCAGGGATTTATTGATGAGCAAAAGCAGATGTGGTAACTGCTTTTATGGGACTTATAGCTTAGTGAGGGAAGACAGTTAAAAACACATATATATTCTTTTATACTATTACAAATGCTACAAAGAAAGGCACCATAGACATATTATAGGGAAACCTTATACTCTGGGATCAGGGCAGGCTTTCCCGAAGAAGTAAGTTTTATCTAACAGATCAATGCAGATCAATGAGTTATTTTATCTTGGGGATCAAGGGATACTTTTGAGGGATCAGGGATTCTTTTGTGCTTCTAATGAAAGCAAGACTTTCTCCCCAGACAAATGCACGAATGTACATATACAATTCTAATAACTTGATTGGTCATTCGCAACTCCCCTCACTCCCAAAGTCCTTTCATGGGCACCAAGATAGGACCCCAAACCTTCCTCTCTCCCTGTATCTTCTGCCTTGAGCCTTCAGAGGCAGTGGTTCTGCCTCCTTTACACACAAGGAGCTGTGCACTGAATCCAGCCCCTCTTCCTGCCCATTGGGAGGCACTGGGTATGGAGGCTTTAGACCTGTGCTGTCCCACTCAGTAGTCAGTAGCTACATGTGGTTATTTAAGTTTAAATTTAAATTAATTAAACATTTTAAAGATTAAATTTTAAAAAATTAAGTTTAGTTGATTTTTAAAAATTAAATTTAGTTTCTTGGACATACTCGCTTCATTGCAAGTGCTTCATAGCCACAGTGGCTAGTGGCTAGGTATTGAGCAGAGTAGAACATTTCCGTCATCCCAAGTTAAGTGGAACTATGCTGCTTTAGACCATCCGGGACACAAACAGGCTTGATCTGGCCTTATGTCAACCCCAGAGTATTCTGCCATGTCTTAGTCCCTTCCCAGTTGCCCTCTAAAATTTTCTAGGGCCCCAGCAGAAAGAGGGAGACTATACTCTACCATGGTTTGTCCCATCGATAGAGCAATTAGAATTCAACAGTATTTCAAACATCTCTCCTGGAAACCAGGTCGGTTACTAGAGAGGGCTTCTAAGAAGGGCATCTCAGATGTCAAGTTGAGGACAGGGAGAGGAGAGGCTCTTGTTCTTTGAGAGGAAATTGGTTTCTTCTAAAAACAATCCACCACTCAGTCCTATCTGACCAGGAAAGGGACCTGTCCCAGAGGGAGCTGGCCAGGACAAGGTCTGATGTTGAGGCCTGTTTAGTTAAAAGGGCTTGGATTATTTGGAGGAGCAGTTAAGGAGAGAAGGAGGAGGGTGAAGGGCCACAGATGCTCTTAAGTTGCCTTCTCACTGGCAGCTGGACCACATTTTCAGCCTCTCTAAATTTCCTTGCACAGCTCCTTCACTGTGAAGGATCTCCCCCAAGGCCTGGCCCCTCTGAGGAAGGACCGGAAGGCTCCATCGAAGGTTGTTTCACAATCTGACCTACAAGGCAATTACTGCAGCAGTAATTGCTCTGCAAACATTGGCTCCATGGTGCTGCTGGCCCTTTAGTCTGAACTCCAGCCAGTAAGTGCACAGGGTCAATATTTGATCAGAGGCAAGAGAGGCCCTTTAGCTCCCCACACACTGCTTAGAAAATGGAGTCAAGAAGGTTGTTCAGGTTTGCTTATTTGCTCCAAAGAACTTAATGTATTTTGAAGAGCTTTTCTCTCTCTTCCTTATTCATCTCTTCAGACTCTTCACTCACCCCACCCAGGGTCACACTCATTTTCTAGCTTTCAAGTAGCTGGGCTGATGATGGGCGAATAAAACTATAATCCCAAATCATCAATAACTGGCCTTGGAATGGATGTGTACGTATGTGTGGGCGTGTTATGATGTCATTTATGGAGAGTTACAGGATCACTGCATTTTTAGAATTAGAAGAGTTCTAAGTCCTTTACTTCGCAGGTAAACATTTGTGTTAATTTTCTATTCATCAAATTGAGAGGAGCTTTAGTTTGATTTGATGTCCAGAGCAGACTTTAGCTGAGGTCAAACTGGGGTGATCCTGGTGTGTGCCAGGGATCAATTTGAGAGTGGAAAAAGTGGGGTGAGTGTCTCTCCTGCAGGCTCTGTCTTTTGATCATCAAGGCAAACTCTGTGTTGCTTGAGATCATTGACCTTAAACTAATGGCAAGGGGACCAAAGCCTGGTTCTTAGAACAATTGCCAAGTTCTAAGAACAATTTTGTAGCAAGCATTTGAGAGAGTTTTAGTGCTTGGTATTGTTCTAGCTTCAGTAGTATGGTGAGCTGTGGGTCACTGTGATTGCTCACATGCCCTGGACAGAGGAGAACTTTGGCTTTGACTGAGGTCAGTCATCAGTTCCAATAAGGCGCAGAAAGCCTCATGTCGTTTGCCATGGAGAAAATGGGAAACAACTTCAATGACCATTCAGAGAGGATTGCTAAGTAAACTGGGGTATTCTCATACCACTTTATACAAGAGTCAAAACAAATGAAGTCGATCTCGATTTTGTGGATGGATCTCCAAGAAATGTTAATGACCAATGCAAGTTTCAAAACAATATCTATAGTGTGATAGCAATTATGTAAAAGCAACACTAAGATATATCTTTTTCAACTATATATATAGCATAAATATGAACATTTTTAAAAGATCTGAAAGGATCCCCTCCAAACTGGTAATAGAGGTATCTCTGGAAGTGTTTTGGGGACATCAGTGGCAGGAGTGACTCAGTCAGAGAGGAACCTTAGCCTTATTTGTAATGTTACTTTTTTTTAAAAAAAAGAATGTATTCATATATAATTTGAACATTGATATTTACTAATTAAAAAGACACCTATGAGAGAGGTAGGGGAAATGGGAGGTCTAAAATAAAATATGTCCCTCATGATCGTTACTGTAAATGGGACAGAAAACACACAGATAAGAAAAAACACAGACATTAAGAACGTATCTAACAAGAGCAAGAAAATTAAAATAATTATTAAAATCGCATTACCTCATATTTCCTGAACCATTATTCTAGATCATTTCTATGGAATGTCACTGGTTAGAACCCATTACTACAAATTTCAGGGACCTTCCCACAGTAGCTCATTAAATTAGAATCTTGTATTCAGATATCGCTCAAAACACATGAACTGTATATTGGGGCAAGAAGTACTTGGGTGGTTGTTCTTGTGTCATGACGAAACACACTCAGAGTTGCATGGCCATGGAGTGCAGTGTCTCTTAAGGGCAGGTACTCCAGGGCCAGGATCGTTGGGTTCCAAGACCCCCTCCAGCACTTATAACCATTGCATATAACCTTTGGTGAGTTCTTCAACCTCTCTGTACCTCGGTTTTCTCATCCGTATAACGAGGATAATAGGAAATACCTGCCTCATGGGTAATAGTAAGAATAAAATGAGACAACCCATATAAAGAAAGCTGGAATAGTGACTGGCATGGAGACTCTAGACAAGGAAGCTGAAACCTCATCAATTCGGTCCTTAGAAACTTAACTCCAAGAGATCATAGCTGGATATCCTCACTCTACCTGAAGGCAGAGGATTCTTCTTATGCCCCATTTACACAGACTTCACCTTCACCACACAGTCATCTGTCTTCAAGTGGGAGAGGCAGGTGGTGATGGTAAGGGTTTTCCAGATAAACACTTTCACCTCCGAAGCGTAATTATCAACCCACTTTCCTCCCAGCAGCTCTGTTAGGAAAACACTGCTTTTTAAAAAGTAATTATTGGTGGACAGTGCTTCCTTGCTCTTGGAAGGAGGCTTCAGGTGTCTGATAGAACACAGGCAGTCTCCAGGGAGCCCTGTGGGCATTCTGGTAGCTCCTGGAAATTCTAGGGCAGGTTTCCCCTCCCCTTAGACTGGGGGCGGGGGAGGGCTGTGGGCGTCTGTTCTCCAGGAGTGTTGGGGAGGCGGGCAGCGGCAAGGTGTCTCAGGATGGAAAGCTGAGGACCACTGACTGGGAATCCCAGTTGGAGTGCACTAAGTGGTTTTTTGCCTTCTCTAAGCAGATGGAGTTAGCGCGGTCTGTACAGTGACCTCCCTCTTATGCAGTTCCCCCATCCCGGTGGATGTAGGAGTAACCTTGTGCACAAGGAGCCTCCCAGGTCCAAAACAGACGGAGAGAGGTGATGGGAGGAGGGGCGGCAGCAGAGTCTGCGAGGGAGGGCCTCCGCTCTTCTGTGCATAAAGGGAGATAAGCCCCAGAGAGGGGAGCTGGGCCCCTGAGAAGCACCTGTGGTGGGGCCTGCCGTACTTCCCACTGGGCAGAACCTAAGGATATGGAGAGAGGAAGAGGAGGAAAGCTTGTCTGACACTCACCCCCCTGCAGGTGTGCCTGGGCAATTAATTTTTTCTTGTACAGATGAGTTCTCAGTCTGTGAGCTCTTTTTTTGGTACCTGTGTGCTTTTGGCAAATGGCCTGTTGGTGATCCAGGCACATGCCTCCAGGGAAATCCCAACGGACAGAGGCCCTGTTACGTGAGAACCTTGCTTGTGCATTGGGAAGTCAGGAGCCATCTCTGCCCTCAGTGTCTCCCTGGGGCCAGGGTGGGATTTTTGACATGGTGGGAAAGCCACTGTAGACACTGGGGAAAACTATAAGAGAACCTGGCATGTCCTCCGGGTATTAAACCTTGGTACTGCTCATTGGCTCTGACCTTCTGAGTGAAGTCTCATGAGTGTGAGCACGGGGAGCTTAGGGGGCTGCATGCTCCCCCAGTGACTGTCCTGAAGGGCTCATGAGAACATCTCTTCTGGGAGAGAAGTCAGTTGTGTGCCAATATCAAAATATGGGGGTACATGCTTGGCAGCCAGCATTAACTACATCCACTGGGGAATCAGGGGTGGAATTGTTAGTTTTACAACTGGAAGTCCCTTAGAGATCATCTACCAGGATGATGCGTGCCTGACACTCACGGGGCCACTCCCCAGTCTCATGCCCACAACAGACGTCATTGATTGATCGTGGCATATCTCCATTCTGTGCCCATGGCAGATATTGTTCATCAACCATGAGCCCAGACATGGTCTCAGAATCTTTCTCAAAAAAAAAAAAAAAATCTATATCTATATCTATATCTACATCTATATCTATATCTATATCTATATATCTACCTATCTTCAGGAAGACATTACCTATCGATTGGCAATGACACCTTGAGATGACACTTAGTGGCTACCCTCTGACGTAGTCTGTTTCCTTTACTTGACAGCTGACGAAACGAGGCCCTCTAAGAGAAGTGACTTGTCTAAATTACAGCAAGCGACAGTAGGGCTGGAACTCAAGCAGTCTAGCTTCCAGTTCATTCCAATCTGGAATTCTAGCCTCCCATGCAGAAATCCTCTTCCTATTTTTAGCCGAGGAGGGCAGGAAGCCCCTGTTGCATCACCGAAGGAGCTCCCCGTGGGACGAGGGAGTCACACCCTCCCTGGAGAGAAGCTGCCTGTGCAGAGAGTAGATTGCTCTCCAGCACCCAGAAAGGTGCACAGCAGTGTCTTCTTCACGGGATCGGCTGCTTCCTGGAGCTCAGCCCACATGTCCTGCCCACCACCGCCTGCCTCTCTTGTTGGATAATAAAACCCAGCTCTGCCAGTGTCTGAGTCAGGCCACGCCACCCAGGGCTGTGCGCCTTGTTTTCCCAGCATAAAGGTGTCATGTCAGGGTGTGTTTGGGTGTCACGTCTGGGAGGCCCTGGAGTGCAGCTGCTGCTCTGTCACCTCCCTCCTCCTTTGGTCCCTGACCCAAAGGTCCAACCCAGAAAACGGCTCTGACCCCACTGGGTCCCCACCTGCCCCTCTTTCAGTAACCAACAAGAAAGTTGGCTGGAAAGCAGGTTGGGGGACAGTGTCCCCCTCCAAACTGGAGAATGAAGGGAAGGAAGATCTTTGGTGGTGGCCAGGTGAGTGTCGTGTGTGTGTGTGTTTGTGTATGTGTGCGTACATACAGTACATTTTGTGAAGCCTTCAGCTGTGACTAAGTCACTCCATTACCTCAGGAGAAAATGTCAAGCCAATCCTGGCACCTTTGGAGGAATGCCAGCTACATGTCTGGCACCAGGTTTGTTACTGGGGACCCTGAGAAGAAAAGTCAGGGTTGTCCTGGGTAGAGCGCCTGAGCTGGAGCCACCAGCTGCTAGAAGAATCAGGGCAGATGGCACAGAATGGGTGAGCTGCCCGAGGCGCAGACCTCTGCCATCAGGCCCGTGTGCCGGGGGCATCCTAGCCGGCTTGGCGAGGCAGCTCCCAGATCTGGGGCCTGGAGGTCTTGGCATCCTGTATCACCCCCCCACCCCCACCCCGCAGTCCCTCCCGGTGGCAACAGTTGGTTTAGCTTTAACTCTTACGGAACCAGGCACATAGGACAGCCAGGATGTGCTGTGGGAGCCTGAGCTGTGGCTTATTTGAGGAAAAAGTTTGTTCTTCCCTCCAGCAGGCAAACTGCCACCAGCTGGGTGTCCCACAGATGTCAGCTGCTGCAATGATTCCCCTCACCAGCAGCCGGCCACCCTGGCTGGACCTCAGCTACCAGCTGATTGTCGGGGCCACGATTCCTATATCATAGGACATTCCCTCGGACCAGGCCATTGTAGGAGTTGTTGGAGAATCGGCTCTGTTTCCTTCGTATCCTCAATGCAGCTGGAGCCCAGGAAAAAAGAATTTAGATTCCTCAGAGGCCTCCGCAGCTGGGTAACAATAGGCTCTCCAGAAGAGCTTGTAGGATTCTGGTGCCAAATTCCCAACTTTCCAAGTGGGGCAGTATCTCTCGATGATGGAAAACTCAGGCTTTGTTATCAGACGACTCCCTTCCCCCTCCCCGCCCCTCCTGTGGGTGTGCGCCTCAGCCCCACCTCTTACCAGCTGAGACCCAGGGCAAGTTACCTAACCTCCCAGACTCTCCGCCTTCTCATCTGCAGAATGGCTCTAATTGCAGAAGCTGCCCCAGAGAGTGGTTGTGAGGTTTCCAGGAGGTAAGACTCTGGAGCCTTCCCCGCCGAGCCTGGAGCAGCTAGGGAGCATCGTTATGGCAGCAGTCTTTCTCGTTGTTGCCTCTGGCCCTTCTGGAGGAGGCAGGGGCTCCACGTGATCCCCTGGGCACACCATGTCTGTCCAGCCTGGGCTAGGGGGACATTGTCCCAGCCACAGAAGGGTCTTGGGCACCCCCAAACCGTAATGAATGAGTGATCCTGGGCTGGCTAGGAGACAGCCCCAAATGTCGGCCAGGGTTTGGCTCCGTCTGCTAATTAAAGAGCGTTTATCTGGTGCCCAGCAGAACAAAGTGGCCAGTTCAGCCACACTGGAAGTCTGAGCTCAGTGCTGAGGGTGGGGCTGGGGAGGAGGCTAGGAATGGGCTGGGCCGGGGCTGGGTTTGGGGGGTGGTCCCTGGGGCTAAATGGACCACATTCAGATATACCTTTAAAAAAAAAGAAAAAAAAAAACCAAACAGGAAGCATGAGGCTGGTGTATGGGCTGGAGTTGAGATGCCTG
>NW_006442207.1:11685875-11692555 GCF_000325575.1 Pteropus alecto
GACAGTGTGTTGGTCTCCCGAGGCCATCTCTGATAAAGGCCTGCCTGTCTGGCTCCCTAAGGAGTCAGGGTCGTTTTATCCTGAGATTCTCAGGCTTGTTTTATCCTGAGACTCCTCATCTTGGAGCTTTGCGAGGAGAGAGCCCCAGTGGAAGGATGGAGGGATCCCTCTGTGTATGGCCCTCTCCTCCCTCCATCCTCCAGCACAATGGGGTGAGGCCGGGGAGATGGGCCAAGAAATCTCTCATTTAGGAAGACTCCTGGTAGGAACTCCTGGTAAAAAACATGTAGCCATTGTGTTTTGTGTTTTGGGGTGCAGCTAGGACACTGGGCTAGTTCGGAATACCTAGGTTTCTTGGCCATGTAGTTCAAGGTGGGGGAAGATGGAGATGCAGAACCACCCTCTCTGCAAGTGGGGTGCAGGATTCAGACCGGGCAGTCTGGCTCTAGAATCCACTCGCTAAACCCCTCTTGTCCATTGCCAGACGTAGCTTGGATGTGGCCCTTGCATGGGCCAGAGCACTACGGAGGTGGCCTGGGAGGCCTCAGAGAGGAGAGGGGTGCTTTCCCTCGCTGGACAAGAAGGCTTCAGAGCAGGTGGGGTTGGGCTGGCCGCTGGAGGTGGGTGCTGCCCTGACCCCCTGCCCTGGCTGGGGAGGGTTGTGGCTGGGCAAAGAGAGAGAGAAAACATCAGTTGCTGTGAGGATGTTCATCTCTTTTTCTCTGCTCGGAGTCTAGGATTCTCTCTGTAGTGTTCTTTCTGTCTCTCTCTTTCCCCAGTTTCTCTGCTTATCCCTCTATCTCCCTAAAGGTCTCTGAGTCCGGTCTAACCCGAGTGGCTCTCCGTCCCTGGCCTTTCCCCAGCCTCGCTAGTGATCGTATGTCTTTGCCAGTCTCTGTGTCTCTCTCGTCTGTATCTCTCTCCCCAGATGCTGCCACACCCTAAACAGGAGTCTGGGAGAAGGGCAGGTGGGAGCTTGACCTTGGTCTATCGGGGGGGCGGGGGGGTCACTGACTGTGTTGAGTGAGGGGCTTGGCAGATCTGTACCCTCAAAGGCAAAACTCCGTAGAGAGGAAGAAACTGCTTCCCCTTCTCAGGGGAGTGTGGGGCCTGATAATTAACCTTTTTCTTGAGAGTGGCCCATGTTTAGGCATTTCTGCCCACTGCTAGATGTTCCTCTAGGGCCCTGCCTGCCCCACCTCTGCCCCTACTAGAAATAGCTGAGCAGTGGGCACTTACCCAGGAAAGGGAGAAGCCCTTGTAGGGTCAGGCTGGCCCCCAGAATACCCCACCAGCTGCCGTGATCTGGGTCAGGTAGGGCGTCAGGAATAGGCATGGGGCAAGGCTGCTCTGACTTGGGCATCTTCTCCCAGCGAGGGGCAGTTCTGTCTGTCACTAGCTAGACTGCGGGTGGGGGTGAGCTCCTGACCACCTTTGTGGAACACCTGCCTTGGGCAAGTCACTGGGTTCAGGGTAGGGCCGAGGAGCTGGAAACAGATGGAGTGGGAGCTGACCTGCAGGCTGGCCCTTCAAGGCATTTCCACCTGTAAGTCACATGTGTGCTTGCACCTCAGTCTGTCCTGAACCAGCCTCCTGTTGAGATCCCTCCTCCTTTTTCTCCTCCTCCCCTCCTCCCTTTTTTCCCTTCCCTCCTCCCTCCCTCCTCCTCCTCTCCCCTCCCCCTCCTCCCCCACTTCTTCCTCCCCTCCTCCCTCCCTCCTCCTCTCCCCTTCTCTCAGTCGCTGTGCCATCTCACCCTGTCAACTCCTCCTCTGGCCCCTGGGCCAAGCCCTTCTGATTCCTCACTTGCATCCACAGCGTTCCCGCCAGGGTTCCCCAGGGCTGCAGTCTGGCCCCTTCTAGCTGCTTCTCTGTCCTACAGCCAGTCAACTTTTTTGTTTTTTCCCATTGTTTATTTTTAATTAAGAAAAACATTTTAATTTTATAAAAAATAACAAGCGTCAGTGGACCTACCTCCCAGATTGAACAAATGTTCACATTTCGCCACAGCAACATCGGATATAAAATGATGAAGACAGAGATGTCAGACAAATGCTAGATTCCCTCCCTCCTGCCTCAGGCTTTACTGACAGGGTGAGACTGGAGGCGGGTCCAGGAGAAGGGCTGGGTTTAGGGAGACGAGAAAGTAGTCCAGACGGAGGAATATGCCTGAGTGAGGGTGTGGAGGCAGGATGGCCGTGGGCACATGCAATGTCAGGGAGATAGACCCCTGCTCTGTGGAGGGTGGCGTCAGAGGGAGGCACATCTGCATACAGGCACCTGGCACTCCTCAAGGAGCCTTTTTTCTCTGTGTACTTCCTGCTCCTCTGCACTGAGTCCTAGGTGGGCAGCTGCCGTGTGTATGAGGTCACTGAGAGGAAACCATCACCTGGGTCAGCAGGGCTGCCACCTGGACAGACGACCAACAGCTGGTCACCAGGGTGGCTAGAGGATACCACATTCTGTGAAGAAATTTTTCCTATTGCATTTCCCTGTTCTCTGGCAGGAGTCAAGTTCTCCCTCCAGGAAAGCCTCGCTAAATAAACAGCTGGCCACAGAGCCTGGGAAGCCCGAGGCTGGCCCTGGGTGGCTTCCCTCCTGCGTGTGCTGCTTTAACCACCACCCTCCCAACTCTGCCTGCGTTTTAGTTTTTGCTTTGGGGGTTTTTCCATTTTTTCCATCCGGCCCCCACCTTGTGTTCTCCTTTTGAGAATGTGAAGAGACACTAAGAAGCCCTTGGCCTAAGGGGCCTCCGAAAAAGAAACGTTATGGGAAAAGACTCCTGTGGACTCAATGGCCAACCTCAGTGACCAGAAAGGAAGCCATCGAGGCAGCAGGTACCCAAAATGTCCCTTGATGCCATTAGGCCAGATTGGGGCCCGTGGGCCACCTGGTTCAGCTGTTATGAACACCTGAGGTGCCAAAGGGATTCAAATCCATTTGTGCCCACCCCTAACCTGGCCAGTCATGTCCCATATCCAACCCAGCAGCAAATCAATGCATCCTCTCAGACCTACCTCAAAATGTAGCCCAGCTCCACCCTCTTCCTCTCTGTCTGCTCTGCCCCCACCCTGGTCCAGCCCCCTCACCTCCCACCTGGGCAACTAAACCAACTTCTTCAGGGGTCTCCCCACTCACCCGCTTGTCTTCCCACCAACTAGGATGATCCTTTTAAAACATCAGTCAGATCACATCACACCGCTGTTTATGATCTTTCTGAAAGACTTCCTTTCTTTTTGGAATGATCCCCCAGCTCCTTACCCCGCCCCAGGTCCTGTGTGGCGGGGCCCCGCCTGCCCTTCCAGCTCTTCTCCTGCCATCTTCCCTTCACTGGCTTTCAGTTTGCCCATCACCCACTTGTTCTGGAACCCCAAGCACAGCGCTGCTGCGAGGCCTTTGCTGTTGCTGTTCCCTCTGCCTGGAGCTCCCTTTCCCCAGATCTTCAAGCAGCGAACTCCTTCTGGGCACTCAAGCCTCAGCTCATGTGGCCCCTCCTGGAGAGGCCTCCCTTCATTGCTTCCTCAGAGGCTCCCTTCCGAGAGCCCCGGGCCCAGCCCTCTCATTCTCGTTTACATTATCGCATTTTAGTGTTCTCGATACTTATCACAGTCTAGCATCGTCTTATTTAACTATTCGTCTCCTCGTTTACTGTCTCATCCCTGCTGAAATGGGAACTTTAGGAGAGCAGAAGCTGCCCTGCTCTTTAGCTTCTGTTTCCCAGTGCCCAGAACAGTGCCTGACACCTGGCAGGTGCTTAAGAAATCATTGAATGAATAAGTGAAGGCTTGGCCAGCTGGAACTAAGTAGTCCCTGCTTATTCGTGGGGGATATGTTCCAAGACCCCCCGTGGATGCCTGAAACCACTGACAGTACCGATATTTATACCCCTCTGACAAAGTTTAATTTATAATTGGCACAGTGAGAGAGTAACGGCAATAACTAATAATAAAATAGAACAGTTATAACAATATACGATAATAAAAGTTACATGTATGTGGTCTCTACCTCTCTCTCTCTCCCTGATAACTGATCTGATAACCGAGATGGCTACTAAGTAACTAGTAGATGGGGAGCATACATGGCATTGATATACTGGACAAAGGGATGATTCATGTCTCAGATGGGACGAAGTGGGACAGTGTGAGATTTCATGATGTTTCTCAGAATGGCACAAACTTAAAACTTTTTAATTTTTTATTTCTGGAATTTTCCATTTTTTATTTTCAGACTGAGGTTGACCACGGGTAACTGAAACCACAAAAAGTGAAATGGCAGATAATGGGAGACTGCTGTCTAAGGGAGTGGGGAGAGAGAGGCCTGCACCCTCTTCCCTCTGAAGACAAATCCCACTGGTTAGCTTCTGCTCCTCCTCTGCACCTGTCTCTGCTTATGCGCTGGCCTTGATGTCAGAAACGCTTGTTGAAGACTGGATGGAAAAGTGAGGGCTTTCACATTTTGATGTGCACACCAGCGACTTAGCAATCTTGTTTCAAGGCAGATTCTGATTCAGCAGTCTGCATGGGGCTTGATATTTTGCATTTCCACCAAGCTCTCAGGCGGTGGGCGATGTGGTTAGTCTCAGGATCACGCTTCGAATAGCGAGGGCGTAGATACTGGAAAGTTGCACTTGAAGTCCTCCTTCTCCATTCCTTCCTTTTTCTTCTGTCGAGTGTCAACTTTCTCCCATTTGGTCAGAGCCCTTTGTGACCAGGTAGGAATTTGGCCTGGTGAATGAATGGGGCTCTGTGGGGGACACTGTTCTAGCACTTCCTGGAAGCTGCCAGGGGCGGAGTGGACTGCCTCGGAAGGTGGTGGGTTCCCGTCATTGAAAGGGTTCCTATGAGCTTGAATAGTCATGTGGCAGGGGTGTTGCCTATGTGGGGAGCAACAGGCCCCTCCCTGCAATTCAGCTTTGCATCTCTGTGTGCCTTCTACAAACTCGTGGAACCAGGACGTCAAGTTGGGGCTCGTTCATCTATGGTTTACAGGCTGTCTGGCAAGTCCTCAATCCCCACCCTTCGTAGTCCTTCCTGGGGAATACTTGTCATTCTGAATGACATATGTGTGATTTGGTGGGTAGGACGGGGAAGAAGGGCGATGTCGTGGCTTTGGGAATGGTTCAGTCATGTAGGAGTATAATGCCTGACTTGCTTGGATCTCGCATGTTTCTGCATTTCATACTGTCTTCTCTCTTTCATTTGGGTTCAACAGACCTTGACTGAGCTCCTTTGTGTTAGTTAGGACAGGCTAACTGCTGTGTAACAAATTCTGTGACTCAGTATAATAGAGGTTTATTTCTTGCTCATGTCATAGACCAAAACAAGTTACTGGAGGGCTTTGCTCCACGTAGTCATTCAGCAACCCAGATTCTCCCATCTGGTGACTGCAGCCCCCATGGATCTTTCTATCCAGCCAGCAGGGGAGAGAAGAGAGCATGTGGAAGTGTGCTGGGAGGTTTTATGGACTGTCTGGAGGAGGCATACATCACCCCTGCTCATATTCCATTGGTCACAATTCAGTTACATGACCATACCTCCCAGCAGGGGAGACTGACAAATGTAGTTTAGTTGTGTGCCCAGCTATGTGTCACATTCTGTGATACGTAGACAGTGGGCATGTCAAGGCACAGATGTTGCTTTCAAGAAGCTCACAGGCTGCAATGGTACGCCTTTTATTTCCGGTAGAAAGTATCGGCATGTATTTTATTTTCTGTGCTCATGAGACCAGAAATAAAGACAAAGATGTGACCCGGGATCTAAAAAGAAAAAGAAGAAGCTGCAGTGGCAGCTCACAGGCTTTTGAAAGGAGTGGGTGTATAAATAAGTAATTACAGTATAGCGGTACGTGCAGTTCTAGGAGTGACCAAACTATAGAAGCAATCTAGAGGAGAGACTAAGAGGTAGTGACAGCAAGAGGTCACATAGCATGGGGCATTCCAGGCAAGAGAAACACTGTGCAATGGCACAGAGCTGTGGAACGGCATGTTATGTCGGGCAGGACCGCAGGCAGGCCTTGCAGTATGCAGTGACATTTGGCAGTGGCAGGACATGCAACTGGAGAGGTCAGTCAGGACAGAGGTCATGAGTAGGCTTGTGCCCGGTGTGAGGCAGAGAGCCAGTGAAAGCCAGAGATGAAAGTATCAGGTGGGAGCAGGGTCAAAGTGGGTAGAGACAGGAGCACTCTCACTGGAACCTTCAAAGAGCGTTCATGTGTATTTTGGTCTCATGCTATGAAGTTGCTATGGGAGTAGGAAGTTGCGGGGAAGGGCAGGTGAGTTACCCAGGAAATCTGGTGCAGTTTCTGGCTCAAACTCCCTGGGCCTATGTGGTGTTTGCTGGGTCTGCCTCACAGCATGGGGCCTCACTAGAGGCTTCCAGCATCTTTGATGAAGCTTTCAGCCCCTGTTCCTGAGTCTTCAGGTGACCCACCCACTTCTGGTGCTGACCAACAGCACCAGGGTCACTCCCAAGCAGAGGAGAGGTGAGCGCGTGCGAGGTGAGGGTGGCATATTGGTAGGGTAAGGACACAGGGAAGAGCTGGGCCCTGCCCACGATCCCAGTCTTCTTCTTTAGCCTCTTCCTTTGTTTTTTTTTCCCCCGTTTTGCACAAGACTTTGAGGGGCAGGGATGGATAAGGACAGGGCCTGGAAGTACCCTGACTCATTTGGAATTGAGGAAAAG
>NW_006442207.1:11692576-11708877 GCF_000325575.1 Pteropus alecto
GAAGGAGAAGGCCAGGATGTTAGAGCGTTGATCAGAAGCGTCCCATTCGGCTTCTGTCTGAGAGAGAGCAGTGTCGGGGGGCACGCTGGGGACTGGCTCTGGAATCTCACTGCCTCGAATGGCAGCCTGGGCCCGGCACCACCAAGGGCCTGTCTTGGCCTCACCTTTGCCAAGAACATGCTACCTTTGTCCCAAACTTTGTCCTGAATTTGATCCATGACGGTAGGGCTCTTTGGGGACCATAGTTCTGGACCATTTGGAGGGATGATCAGGATGAGAGGCATCAAGAAACACTGAGGCTGGGGCTGTGGTTCCCCTGGAAATAGAAGGCGGAGGTCAGGTCTCCTTTCTTCCCTCTTCCCCTTCTGCAGGTTCTTTGTTGATGGTCCTCAGAGGCCCGTGTGGAAGAGGGAAGTGTTGAGCAGCTTTGCAGGGAATGGGGGTTTAGAAACCTTAGGGGTCTCTGTTGAGGCCAAGGGAAAGCTAGAGACTCTCCAGGAGGGAACAGGGTGACCTCAGCCAGGTCCCTGCCAGAAAACACACACACACACACACACACACACACACACACACACACACACACATGCGCACGCACATGCACACACACGCACACATGCACACACACACACACACACACACACGCAGACTCGTCTTCAGCTGGCCTCTCTCTGTGAGGGAGTGTCAGTGCCGGCTCCCTGGGCTGGTGCCAGTATCTCTCTGGTGATCTGTCCCACACACAGATGTCTCTTTCACTATTACTTCATCTTAAGTGCTGGACAGATGTATGTTTCTAGAATTCCACTTTCACAGGGTTACTCCCGATTAACGTCTTCCGGGGGCTCCTGTTGTTTGGAGAAGGATGCCCAAGCTCTTCTTCTCGTCTCAGATGACCCCTCCAGCCCTGCCCCTCACACTGCCGGCAGCGCTCACTCTCCTGGCCCAGCACCCAGCCTCTCCAGCCCCGCACCCTCCTGGGGATGAGAGGAAAGAGGGGCCAGCAAGCAGCTGGGGCGGGGCGGGGGCGGGGATGACACACGGGGTGTTGAACGGGATTGGGGCGTAGCTCCAGTTCCACACTAGGAAATCACACCTCAGACTCTGCGAGTCCGGGGGAAGCTCTACTGATTCTCCGCAAAGCCAAGTTCAGACCTGACTTAATCCAGCATCTCTGACCCAGCCTCATTGGTCACTAGCTTTCCAGGTGGTCAGCTGCCCTAGCATCATGCCCTTCCTCTTGGCCAAGGGGAGCATGAGCGATCTCGTGCCGGGACAAAGTGCGAGAGCCTTAAGCAGTGAAGGCTGTGAAGTTAAAGGTGAAGGACCCTGAAGTCCTTTCAGCCACTGACAGTGCAGTCAGGGTAGCCTGGCTGACAGTCCCATGCAGCTCCTCCAAAGCAGAAAGGGCTGGAGGAGAGCACCGGAGACAGGAAGATACCACTGGAGTCTCTTCACCCTGAAAAAGGTGACCCCAGTTATCAAGCACCGTGCTTACCTGCGTTTCTCATTTAATCCACACACCACCATGGGGTGGCTATTTTTACTCACCCCCACCTTACAGATGAGAACACTGAGTCCCAGAGAGTTTAAGTGACTTGGCTAAGATCATGTTGCTAGGAGGGAATAAGCTGGAATGCTGACTTCAGACTCGAGCATTTCATCACCAACTGTGACACTAAAATTGTGGTAAACAGTGCCAAGAGAGGCTTCTGGTGGTTTCCTCTGTGCCCAGCATGTGTTAAAGCACTTTGCGTATACATTTTCTGTTTTTGACTTCGCATCAACCGCCAGGGAGGAGAAAATAAGTTTGACCCCATTTCACAGATGAGCAGACTGAGGCGCAGAGAAGTTAAGTAGGAATACCTATGTCTGGTTTTTGGCAACACTTTCTCATGTGCCTCTCCTTGGATCTTCACAACACCCATGGAAACAGGGCAAGTATTTCATAGATAAGGCCACAGAGAGGCTGAGCCTCTTGCCACAGTTGCCCAGCAAGTCCTTGCAGGCTGGAACAGGAACCCTCCTCTCCCGAGTCCCATCCAGTGCTCTTTCTCTGACTGCTGTCGGTCGGCCTGGTGGCGGTGCAGGGAATGAGCGGGGAGGGACAGGTGTAGCTAGCGGTTCGGACACCTTCCAGGCTTGGGGAAACTCCCCGGCGATGGCACCGTCCTGCACATCTTTGCCTTCTTTGCTGTGTGCATCTCACTGTAGGCGTCGGGCTATCAGCCCAGGCCCCGCCACGTTAATGTAAAACATGTTTCAGGTCCCAGCCAGGCCCCACGCACCTGATGAGTTGCTGGAGAAGCCAGAGGTCTCCTCCCGGGGCCCAGCCCACGCGCACCAGCTGGGCAGTTCTTCCTCTGGGGCCCCTAGACACTCACAGCCAAGCCAAGCCTGGCCAAGACAACTCCCAGACCCATCTGCACCTCATGGTCTCACGACTGCCTCTCTGATCGGGGCTGTAGCTTCCCAAGCACTTTCTCTGACATTAGGATTGCAGCCTGGGGTCCTAACAAGAGTGACGATGATGACAGTAATGATGATAATAGCTAATGTATATGGGGCACTTAGTCTGTGCCAGGATCTGTGCCAAGCACTTTATGCACATCTCATTTAATCCTCTCACCCAAGCTAGCAGGCAAGTGCTAGCACTGTCCCCACTTAACAGATGAGGAAACTGAATCGAATCAAGATCTGACTAGCTGTGCACTATTTATTATTATTATTCACATTTTCCAAAATGTTGTGTAGGCTCCACTGTGAGTTCAGGAGGAGACTCTTGGTAGAATATGGGTGTTTTTGTTGAATAGTTAGTTATTGTTTTAATGTGTGTTGGTGTTAGAGGTTGAAGTCTTATATGTACCCCAAAATTTATATGTTGAAGTCTTAATCCCCAGGACCTCAGAATGTGATCTTATTTGGAAATAAGGTTGTTGCAGATGTAATTAGTTAAGATGAAGTCATACTGGAGTAAGATGGGCCCCTAATCTAATGACTGGTGTCCTTACATAAAGGGGAAATTTGGATACAGACATGCTCACGGGGAGAACACCGTGTGAAGATGAAGACAGCGATAGAGGTAATACTTCTGTAAGCCAAGGGACACCAAAAATTGCCTGCAAACTATTAGAAATTAGGGGAGAGACATGGAACAGATCCTCCTGCACAGCCCTCAGAAGGAACCACCCCTGCCAACACCTTGATCTTGGACTCCTAGCCTCCAGGACTGACACAAAAAATTTCTGTTGTTTAAGCCACTGTGTTTGTGGTACTTTGGTACAGCAGCCCTAGCAAATTAATACAGTTAGAACACACACACACACACACACACACACACACACACACAGAGTAAGTCCTCACTTAATGTCGTTGATAGGTTCATACCAGACAGCAAAGCAAATGACCAACTTGTCACCAGAGTCCTCACTTAATGTCATTGATAGGTTCATCCCAGACAGCAAAGCAAATGACCAACTTGTCACCAGACCCAGCTGCTGTAGACCACAATTAAGTGAAGAAGTATTTTGACTCCAACAGGCTTCTGGAGCGTCTCACCTGCCACCCCACCCCCCAACCCAGAGACTCCAACCACATGTGTTACTATCCTTAACATGAGTTCTGGAAATGACTCTTTCTCCATCTCGTCTCGTTTCCAGTGATGCTTTAGGATGCCCTAACTTTGCCTGTGGAATGGCACTTCGGGCATCTACCATCATCCTGTTCTGATGCCAATCATGTGGTCACCCCAGATCCCTGGAATAAATTATCAAGGGCCTCCACCCGGAATCCTGTCTCTTTCTCTGACACATGGCAGCATTTCATGGAATTCACAAACTAGTCGATTCACTCCAGTCTGACTGCTTCATCTAGCAGCCCTGACTCTCCCACTGCCAAGCCTTTGTATTCACCATTCCTCCCTGTGGAGTGCTGTCCTTCCTTTTCTCCAGCCGTCTTTTATTCAAGGCCTAGCTCTACTGTGTCCTGCCCTGAGAAGTCTGCTTTGCTCACCCCAGCCACACTGACCTTGTTCTTTCTAGAACTCCCATTGCATGGCTTTCTATGCCTCTCAGCAGGCTGACACTTATCTAACACTCTAGGTAAATCCTTGTGCCCTGGCTCTCCCAGCTCCCAGTCAGAGATCATGGGCTGTGATTTACACGCTTTCTGAATCACACTCGTGCAGTGCACGGAACATCATAGGTAATGGCTTAATTGGGAAGGGTCTGAAGTAGTGAAGGTTTGTACATTTTTCAGAAAATGGTCATGGAAGATTTCTTTGACTTGTTAAGGATTTCTGGAGGCTGGGTTAGGCTCCCTCTCAAAGTTGAGGTGTGCTGTTAGCACCCTGTGTCTTGGCTTCAGCGTGCTGTGGGCCCATGCGCCAGCAACCAAATGCACCCAGTGCAGGCAGCTCCTTGCCAAGGTGGACAGGTCCTCTCTGCTCTGTCTTTCTCCTAGGCTGCTGCTTCAGGGATGCATGGGATGTCAAATCTGTTCCCCGAGAGCTGTAGTGGTTTTGACAAGAAAGCCTGTATCCCTCCTGTCCACCCATCCTCAACCTTGCCTCATCCTACGAACTTTCTGAGGAACTGCCATGCTGCCTCATGCTTGTGCTACCCGTTTCTGTTTAGGGAGCATGCCCAGCAAGCATCTCCTTGGAGTTCTCATATCTTCCCTGTGAGCCGCATCATCTTCCTCTGTTGTATAGACAAGGGTAAGTGCCTCGAAAGGGACCACTTAGTCAGCTGGTGTAGTTTGAGTCCAGGCTCCAGACTTGAATGCTCTGCTTCATGCTCTTTGAGTGGCCGCTCCTGGGATGACAAGGGGAGAATTTTACAGACTCCTCCTAGTCTATGTCTGTGCTCTGCTGGTTCTCTGCACTCTGCAGCATTCTCTCTCCCTCTTTATTATGGTAAAATATGTATAACACAAAACTTTTTTATTGTAGTAAATATACATAACATAAAATTTACCATTTAAACCTTTTTTTAAAGTGTACAGTTCATTGGCATTAAGTGCATTCATACTGGTGTGCAACCATCATCACTACCCTTTTCCAGAACTTTTTCATCTTATTTTCTTTCTTAAGCCTAGTGTCTTATACCTTCTAGGGGTTAATTTCTTTTTAATACGGGTATGAGAACCCATTAGGGCCAACATTCAAGCGTGAAATAATACCGTCTTACATACAGACTCTTAGGAGGAGAGAATATTTTCCGACACATGTATGAAACCAGATAATCCTGGTATCAAAATCTGATAAGGACATTATAAGAAAAGAATATTCGGAAAAAATATCCATCATGGACACAGATGCAAAATTCCTCACAAAAATATTAGCAAATCAAGTCCGGCAGTATATAAAAAGGATAATACATCATAACCAAGTAGAGTTTATCTCAAAAATGTAACTTGGTTCAGTACTGTAAGCTTCCAACTATTTGGCATTCTATAAAAAGCGAAACAATGGAGACAGTAGAAATATCAGTGGTTTCCAGAGACTGGGGGTGAGGGGATGGAGAGATGGATCACAGAGGATTTTTAGGGCAGTGAAACTATTCTATATGATACTATAAAGGTGGAAACATGTCATTATACATTCATCAAAACCCATGAAACATACAACACCAAGAGCGAACTGTAATGTAAGCTATGGGCTTCGGGTGATAGTAATGTGTCGGTGTAGATGCAGCGGTCGTGACAAATGTACTACTCTGGCCTGGGATTTTGACGGTGGGGAGACCTGCTAGTGTGTGGGGTCAGGGGTACAGGAGAATTCTATGTACTTTTTGCTCAGTTTTGCTGTGAACCTAAAACGACTCTAAAAAATAAAGTCTATTAAGAAAGAAAACAACTTAATGCAAAGCTACAATAATCAGTATGCTACAGACATAAGGATAGACATATAGATCAAAGGAGTAGAATTGAGAGTCCAGGAATAAACTCATTCATTTATGGTCAGCTGATTCTCTATAAGGGTACCAGTGCCATTCAGGGGGAAAAGCGCTTCCTTTTGGGCAATGAGGGGAACTTGTACAAAAAAATCATAAAAGACTTTGTGAAGAATTGAAATAGGGAATTTCAACAAGGAGTGCTTTTGGAATTCAAAGAAAGGTGCTATGACTTTAGGCTGGGTGGGCAAAGAAGGCTGTCCAGGGTAGATGTCACTCGATAAGGTCATCAAAGAAGGAAGGGAACAGGGGAGTACATTTCAGGCCACAAGTAGATGAGAACTTTAGGAAAAGCCACACATATCGCTGTTGTCCGTCTTTGTTTCTGTGATTCTCCCCGATGTGTCCCCAGAATCTAACACAGGGACTGGTAAGCCCTTAGTAAAATGGACAAACCAATTCAGAGGTTTCCCTTGATCTGTCGTGGTCCCCAGGGGGATTGGGTGGCCATGCCTCTTTCTTTGTAAGAGGAATTTCTGGGTCAGGGAACCTTCAGGCTCTTGGAGTAATGTTCCCTTTGTTCCTGAACTGGAAAAGTGGATTCAGGTTTGAGGATTGGAGCTCCAAAGCTGGAGTTGCTGAGACCTCCACCCTCTCAGTAGGGCGAGTTGGCCTCGGGTTACAGATGTGCTCCAGCTGGACTCGGGACCCACCCTTCTCTCTCCCCAGTGTTTATTGCTGCTCAGCTCTCTGCCCAAGATGAGCTGCTGAATCAGCTTTCTCTGGCTGGGGCCAGCTCTTGGAGCCAAGCTGTCCTGTATCTCTCACACTATCCACCCTTTAGATAAATAGCCAGGCGTCCTACACACTGCGAAGTTCTGATGTGGTTGCAAAGGGCTCCATTAGCCAAATGCCTCTCACTCTAAGAAGGACCCTGGCAAGGGGCCCTGCTTTTCTTTCTGCCTGACTTAGGCCTTTGCTGGAGTCCACTTCCTGCCTGAAAAGGTGGCCACAGCAGAAGTCTCTGCTGGGCGGAGCCTTCCTTTCTCACTGCCCACGCACCCAGGCTTCCTCCCCATGGAAGGCCCAGGCGGGCTTCTTCATTAGCAGCCCTCCTCAGCCTTTTGTGTGTGTGTTTTATCTATGGAAGCCAGTTTTGCAAATTAGGCAGGTTACAGAACCACTTTGCAACTCGCCTGCTCCCCGCCCTATTCCATCCCACAGCACGTGGGGTGACGTTTGAATTGTATATCCATCATAGCCCCAGATGTTTATTTCATCACGTACCACTCTGCCGTAGACCCTGAATGGTAGAGCTTTGGGAGCATCCCCCCACACACGGAGTAAACTCAGCCGGGCCGCCCTTATTTGGTTTGCTCTGGAGTCTGAACAAGGGGACTTGCTTCCTTTGAAAGGAGACCTATGGGCACAGAAAATGTCGCTGGCAGCTGGTTCGTGATGCTTCCTTTTCCTGTGGCCAGTGGGTCTTGAGGATGATGGAGAGGGAGAAGGCAAATACTAGGGCCCTTCTGGCTCAGCAGTGGTGGTGAAATTAGGTGACAGGTGTGGCTGGGCTCAGCACCTGGGGTTAGGGGTGGAGGGGAGCAGGCCATCTGGGGACTCATGGCTCTGGACAGGACCCGTTGACCCAGTACTCTCAGCGGATGGGCTTGTTTTGGCCCCAGGAGGGCCCAGATTAAGGCAGAGGTCGGGGAAGAGGAAAATCTGTTACAGAAGAAGGTGCAAAGCATCCTCCAAGAGGCCTTTTGAAGGAAAGCTGAAATCTGTGGGGCTGTCAGATGGTCCCTGCCTTCCAGGAGGCATAAGAACCCACTGAGGGAATTCAGACTGCTCTTTGGTGGGGTAGACACAGGGAATGTGACTGTCACTCTGCAAAATAGAGTTAGCTTCACCTCCTACAGGAAGCCTTCCCTGACCTCTTCCTTTGGGCCCACAGGATCCTGTTCATACCTCCTTGCCCACCATTCCTCTTCACTCCAGAACTTGCTTATCTGTCTCTAGCACTAGAGTAAAGGTTCACAAACTTCCGGGCAGGGCCCAGGAATACCCACCCTCACATGCTTCAGGTATGGGCAGACTTCATACTATACTTTGAGAACTGTCTTGCTCTAGAGCAGCCTGTCCAATAGAAATATAATATGACCCACATATATAATTTTAAATTTTCTAGTAGCCACTTAAAAATGTAAAAGAAAACAGGTGAAATTATTTCTAAGGTATTTCTATTTAACCTGATATGTCTAAAATATTATCATCTCAACATGAAATCAATACAAAAATTAATGAGATATCTCACATTCTTTTTTTTTTTTTGTACTAAAACTTTGAAACCTGATGCGTATTTCACACGTGCAGTACATCAGAATTTGGATGGGCCACATTTCAAGTGCTCAACAGCCACATGTGGCCGGTGACCGCCGTATAGGACAGCACAGCTCCAGAGCTTTGCTGCAGCAACTTCAGTGCCACCTGTGAGCACCACCTGTGAGCTTGGTAGAAATGCAGGATCTCATGCCCCTGCCAGGAGCCTACTGAATCAGAACCTGCATTTTAACATGTTGGCAGGTGTGTCGCTGGGCCTGCCTTTCTCCTCAGATACCTCCATGCTTTCCCTCAGAAATTTTGTGGAGCCATGCTCAGCGTCTCCAGGCCTCGCCTACACATAGTAGTTATCCATTTATTTATTCTCAGTCTTCTTCCGGAAAAGATTGAAGGCACTTTTGAATATGCATGGATTTCAATAAAAAGAAACAAAAATAGAAAAGGTATTAAAGAAATGTGTATAGATGCATAGACGAAGAGGTTCACTATGGTATTACATAAAGTAGTAAAAAGTTATCAGAAGCAACCTAAAAATCCAATAGAGAGGGAGTAGGTAAATAAACTATGGCCTTTCCAAACATTGAACACAATTAAGGATGCTGATATGGAAGTATTCACTAACATGAGAAAATGTTCATTATATAGTCTAAGAATATTGATGAGCTCATTTTATTGACATGCATGGAAGAATGTCTGGAAAAGACATCTATCCCAACATGTTAATGTTGCTTTTTCAGTGGGGAGGGGTTATGAATGATTCTTACTCTCTTTTTGACCACCCACTGCTTCTGAAATTTCGAGTATTTTTCCCTCAGTGAACATGAATTCTTATGTAATACAGAAATAAAATTTACAAAATAGAATATGGGTGAAGAAACTAGGAAAAAGAGAAAACAGGAATCCTACTCTGTGTAGAATTTATTTGAAAACATATTTATTAAAAAAAAAAAATCCTAAGTATATGGCGTTATGGCCCATGGCCATATTTATACATAGCAGGCAATTATTAAATGTTTGAGACGTGGATTTACAACATTATCTGAAAACTCATGAGTCTGTATTCAGGAAAGTGAAAGTTAATAATGGCACGACAATGGCCTGCCCTTCACGTGCTGGATAATGATTATGCAAAAGAGAATTTTAAAGTCATGTGTTAGAGCTGGATGGATGGGTGGGTGAGTGGATGGATGGATGGATAGGTGGGTGGATGGATGGGTGGGTGGATGGATAGGTGGGAGGATGGATGGGAAAATGCATATGCGCATGCACATGTAAAATCTAGTGTAGGACCACTTTCACCGCTTTGATCTGAGTCACCATCAAAAGGCTCCTAAGTGGTCTCCCTGCTTCCACTCTGGCCCGTTCACTACTCTGTAGCCAGAACCATCCTCTCCATGACCTGGGTGGCCCCAGGCTCTCAGATCTCGTCCCCCGTACCTCTGCCCCTGGGTCTCTCCACTCCAGCCACTCTGGCCTTTCCAGGCTCTTTGCACTTCCTGTTCCCCCTACCTAGAAACGCTGTGCACTTCCCTGCCTCGCCCCAGCTCTGCTTGCTTCCCCACCTCCTGCAGGTCTCTGAATTGCCATCTGACTCATAAGGCCTTTCTCACCACTCTATGTAAAATAACAACCCTTTTCTGTCCCAACACTTTATCCTACTTCATTCGTCTTCATGGCACTTAAACCTCCCCTAACATTGTCCGTATTTATTTAGAGTTTGTGTCCTTCCACTAGAATGTAAACTCCCTGAGAGCAAGGGCTTTGTCTGTTTTCTTTCCTGCCATTTTTTCTTAGTGCCCAGTGCTCCAAGTAGGTACTTCAAAAATATTTGAAGGAAGGAAGGGACTTTAGATATCATGTGATTGCTCTTCCTCATTTTACCAATGAGGTGCCTGAGGGTCAACTGAGAGAGCTTCCGTACCTTGCCCAAGGTCACACAGCTGGTTCCACAGGGCTCACCAGACCTGCCCTCTCCACTAAGCTCCGCCTGTGCCTTGGAAGGGAGATTAACCACAGGCACAGGGGCTGTCCATGGCCTCGGCCATCCTGTCTCCTGTGTGTTTTTCCAGTTTATACAGAATTTCAGCCCAGAATAGCAGAAGCAAAAAAAAAGTTGTTCCTCCAGAACCCTGGAAACTCTTCCAGTGGGTCTGTCCCTGGGAACACATCAGCGATCTCAAGGGTAGGAAGGTAGGAAATGGGGGAGGGGGCCTTCCAGCCTTGGGGACAAGCGGCTGGATTTGGTTTCACAATTAAAATAACATCTGGGTCTGTTTCTGTAGAGGGGTTCTGGAAGATGGGTGGTCTGTCTAAAGTATCAGGTGGGACTTTCCACAGTCCTGGCTCGTGAGGGTTTGGGATGGCAGGTGGCTTAAGGGCTCACCCAGCGCATGACATATGAAGGAAACTGGGCCCAAAGAAGCCTCTGGAAACCCCACCTGCATCCTGGCCTGAACACCTGCTGGTTTCTACCCCAGCCTCCTCTGGAGTGGGGGCAATCTGTAGATACCGCCTCCTGTGCCCCCAATCCTCCCTGAGATTACTCAGACACCCCGTTTGATGCATAGAGAGCTCTGGCCTCCTTCCTTTCACGCCCCATGTGGTTTTTCAGTCATCTGTGAAAAGATGAATTTGAGGTGTCACTCCTCCGTGTGAAGACAGCGGGGCCCTGGAGCAATGGAGTGGAAGTGGGGAAGGGACGCTGAGGGCCATTCCAGTCTTCTGAATCCTGTCCCTTTGTCCCACTTCTCAGATGCAGCTTTTGGATAAGTTTCCCATTGAAGGTGGCCAGAAGGACCCCAAGCAAAGAATCATCCCCTTCCTCCCAGGTAAGCTTTGGATGGTCCTGCCGATGGGATGGAGGACCACCTGGGGAGGGGCATTCCTTAGGCCAAGAAAAGGCTGGCTACCGAGCCAGAAATTCTGGGTCGGATAGGCCTAAGAATCTGCATATTAACAACTCCTCCTGGGGATCGGGGATCAGAAGTCCCTGATTTTGAAGGCCGTTGCCCTCACAGGGGCCTCTCGCACCATTCCAAGGTCATCTCTGCTGGCCCAAGACTGTGTAAATTCTGAAGTTTCTCAAGCTCTTGGACTTTGGGTCCTTTTTACAAAAAGCACAGAGATCAAATTCTCCTATGAAAGGATGAAAAACTATAGGCTGAACTTTCCGCTGGCTCCCATTATAATCATTGAGAAACTTAAATTGAGCCTACTTTCCTGCGTGACCTCCAGTCCTCCCAGCACCATGATCCAGCCGAGGCTCCGAGCGTTTACATAACACAGCCTGTGAGTTGGCAGAGCCAGCACTTGAACCCCTGCCTGTCCAGCTGTGAAGGGCATTAATCTTTGCATCATTTTGAAACGTGTTTAAGGCATTTGATTATATTGTGTAATTTAGAAGAAAACCTCTCAGGTGCGTCATATGATCTTCGGTTACTGCCAGGCCTGGACCTCCATAGGCTAGCCTCTAGGATGACAGCCATCAGTGGGACCTTTGCAAGAAGCAGGGTTTGCGTCTTGTTAATCCTGGCGCACAACCTGCACATGGTCAGCACCTGCGTGTTGACTTGAAAACATACCTAGGGCACATCCCTTAGAGAGGGGTTCCTCTCTGAAATGTGCTCCTCACGCACCCCCATTCTCAAAAGCAGTGAAAGCCTAGCACACATTGCCACCTGTCCTCTGAGTCTTATGTTAAAGTGGGAGAGAATTAATTTAGCTAGAAGGAAGAACTTCTGAATCCCCCAGTTTGGGCAGGACCAGAACCAGTCAGTGATGGGGGAGGGAATCTCACCCCAGGCTCCTTCCACGGAGGCAGAGGACTGCTTCTCCATCCTTGGTCAAGGAGTTAACACTGGCACTTTTGTGCCCTGCCTGGCTTTACGCTGAGTCTCAAGATATTTGAAATATCTAACACCCAGGTTTGTAATGACCTTCAATGTTGCTCCAGTAGAGCCCAGATGCTCTGCCCACCAAGGGCCTAGGGATCCACCTGGAATGCTGTGAAAATAAGTGTCCCAGAGCCAACATGAAGCTTCCATGCACCTGACCTTGGGGCGTGAAGGCTGCCTATTTGCTCAAGAAGAATGGGCCAGCACTCCAGGAAGAGAGCACCTCATTATCATTCAATCTGTGGGTGTGTAGGAGGCACTCAGGCTGTGCCAGGCTCAGGATAAGTCCCCAGTGCTGGGAATTGGAGTGACCTGTTGAGTCAAGGGACACCTGGATCTGTTTTTGTCATCTGAGGACTCCTTAAGCTAGTGAGAGAGACAAGACCTACTCCCGAATCAGAAAACCAGTTAAGGCAGGGCACGATCCTCTACCACTGTGCCATTCAGTTTTGATTGGAGAAGGAGCTCATAGGAAGGCTGTTGAGGAAGGCTGCAAAGGCCTCCTGAAAGAGGGAAGCCTGGAGCTGACCTGGGGGTTGGGCGGGGTTGGAGGGCGCGGTGAAGCTCAAGGCTTCTGTCCTGCTGCTAGCGTAGTCCAATGTCTCCGGAATCAGACTGCCTGGCTTCACCCCTGGAAACCCTGGCTCTGTTGGTTGTCAAATGTGTTAACTTCTTTGTACCTCAGTTTCCTCATCTGGAAAATGGGGCTGATAAGAGTATCTATTTCATGGGCATGTTGTAAGGATAAAATGAACATTTCAGGTGCTTAGAACTGAGGCTGGCCTCTGGTAGGACCTAAATAAATGTTAGCCTTTATTCTTACCAGCTCCTGACCCATGCCCAGCATGTTCCACAGCACAGCCCCATGTGTCATGTCATTCGATCCTCCCAGTGAGGTTGTATCCCCATTTGACTGACTAGGAAATTGAGGCCAAAGGAGGCTAACAGGCTTGCACAGGTCACATAGCCAGGAAGTGTAGCCAACATCAGAACTCTTTATCTCTGACTTCTGAGCTAGGGCTGCCCTCCACACCAGCTACCCCGGAAGAGAGTACTTAACAGTTGCTACAGGACTGAGGGCCTCTCTGAACTTCAGTTTCCTCTTACAGGATTGTGGTGAGAATTAAAAGAATTCATGTAGAGCACTTTGCACAGTGCCCATCCTGTAGTAAATGCTCAATAAATGACAGCTGTTCATAAAGTCACCTATGCCACCCTCACCTTCTGGGAAAATGCAAGCATAGGACCCCTTCCAGCCCCCATAAAGATGTGATCTGTGCATAGTGGGGGATACCGTCTAGGGGAGTGAGGTTGGCTAGCCCCCCACTCCCAGCCCATCCTGAAGGAAGTTTTGCTGCTTTTCTCCCCTGCCTTCAGTGGGGTTCACTCTCTGATGCTTCTCTTTTGCTCACTCACTCTCTACAAAGTTGCTGGCTATTTGGAATCCCACTCTGGGGCCCCCAGCCCCTGTCCCTGGCTCCCCACACCCTGCTAGAAACTACCTTAACCCTTTCATACTCTACTCATTTTCTAGCTTGTACAGGATGTAAAAGGATTGAGGAAAAACAACCCAACACACTTAGAACCAAGCTAGTGAGAGCTAAGTAGGCATGAGGGTTCCCAGCCTACCCCCACAAACTTGAGTCAAAGGAGTCTCCCAAGAGGAGAAGACGTCAAAGAAGAGCAATGACGAACATTGCCTTTCGTAGGTCAAGGTACCGAAAAGCAGAGCCTGAGACGAGGATTCTTTTGCAGGTAACTTGAGGCCTGCTCTCAGGTAAACATCCTAAGGCAGTGAGGGAAGCAGGACAGGGCAGGGGATGACACCGAGGATGGATGGCACCAGAGAGTTGTCTCATCTTAGAGGACAACTTTTATAACCCCCATGTCAATCATCCATTGTCTGTGGGCTGCCCTCTCCCTCAGAAAATGTGGAGTGTGGCCAAGGTGGCTCTTGAGGACTGAGGGCTGAGAGCATGCCTCTGGAGAAGGGGCAGCTATGAGCCCTTAGCAGCCAGCACCCATAGCAGGGATGGTAAAGGGCTCAGGGCAGGTAAGGGGCTCAGGGCAGGATACCCACAGATCTACTGTGTTACCTAACAACAGCTTGAATCTCTGTTTCTACCTCTCTACTTTTGAAGTAGATAGCTGTGGTCACCTGCTGAGTCCCCCAGGCTCAGCCCAGGCAGCAGTGACTCAGCAGAACCTCAGAGAGTTCAAACACTCAGAGCTAATGCAGCCACCTTCACAATTAAAACCCCAGGGAGGGTTGGCAGCCAGCCTTGGGAACAGCTATACCAGCCTTTCACCTTGCCTAGAATTTCAGAGCAAGAAAAACCCAAGGAGAGGAAGCAGAGAGAACCAGAAGAGTCTCAGTTTTAGCTTTGGAGATGTATGTGCGTTTCTCCTGCCTGGGTCTCGGGTCTGGGGGATGTGTTTGGAGGGTTAGGCCAGCTGCTTTGCTTTGGCCCAGCTAGCTGCAGGCTCATAGCTGAGGATGCATAGAAATTTGATTGGCTAGTGGAAGTGACAGAGAAAGCAGAGAAATTGAGAGAAGAAAGGGATCCAGGCTCACATGGTTACATGCTTGCTCAGCTGCCAGTCAAATCTTGGCAGAAAATTACACATGTGAGTTGTAAATCTTAGGATCTAGAACACAGGCTACGTCTTGGTGGTATATGGCCTGAGTTCAAGGTCAGTCTGTGGGTTTGAAGAGTAGCAAGGGTGGGGGCTTCTGTGGCCAAACATAGAGGCTTCATTCCAGGAGAAGCTCACCCTAGATGTGCCTACTGGCTCTTAAAGAACAGGTAGAATGTTCTGCATTACTGCTGGAGTGGGGGTTAGTGAGTGGACAGCTGTGAGCAGGCCAAAAAGATAGTAGAGTGGGGAGCCTGTACATACCATTCAAAAACCCATATAAAGGTTTATAGGGGAGCTACCATTAATGAAGGCCCCCCAGTTGTTGTCACTTGGGCTGGAACCTGTTTCTGGGTCGTGGGGGTGAAGATCCACTGTGCCCAGACCATCAGCATTTGTGAGGCCTGCAGAGCCCATGGGAGGGGTGAGAAGTTACAGGCCCATGTGGGACAAGTGGTTCTCCAGCAAGACATCCTGGGAAAGAAAACCCAAGTGGTTTCTTGGCAGGACTTTCCATTGTGGGGCTGGGCACATGGTAGGTGCTTTGTTAAGACTAGCTGATTGATCACGAATTGGACTTTCTCCTTTATATACAGATACCTTTTATTGAGCTCTTACTATGTGCCTCACCTTGTTTTAGGCACTCTACAAACCTTCTCTCCAGTTTTTACTGCAGGGTGGATGGCACTTTCCCCAGAGAGAAGTCAAGTCACTTTCCACCACCACTTAGCCATTAAGCCGCAGAGCCAGGCTCCTTCTAACTGTGCCCTGTGCTTTCCCTTCGGCAGGGAGGAACTGCCATGGCCAGCCTTAGCCGGCCTGTCTTTGCCCCTCCCTGCTTGCCTCCACATCTCCCAGGCTAGCGACCTGGGAGTTTCTGCCATTGGTCCTTCTAGCTGCCATCACTATCTTGTGCTTCAGGAGTGCACCGTGTGGGTGGACCAGGAGGTGACCTAAAAGAACTCTCTCATTCCATTGAGTGGCTGAGGTCACCAGCACTAAGTACTTGATTTTTTTTTTTTTTTTTTTTGCAATTAAACCATTTCGTTAATTATTTTAATATGATTGCAAACAGGATAGCCCCAAGGCTATCTGTCTTTATTTAATCGTGACTCTAACAAGATTGGCCATTTGGTTCCTTTCTAAGTCACATCATTTTTTTAAAAACTTCATTTTGAAATAATTATCGACTCAAAAAATGTTGTAGAAATCATCGGCGCTTTACATTCCCTCCTCTCTGATCCCACCACCATCCGCAGGACAGGTGGCATCGATCCCAGTTTATGGCGATATCAAATCACTTCTACCATCACATAGCCACTGAGTGGTAAACCCATTGCCCAGCTTGCCCCAGGGGCAATATCTTATGTAACTATGCTATGTTATCAAACCCGGGAAACCAATATTGACTGTAACTGACTACAGACCCTAGTAACTGATTTTTATTGTATGGAGGTGGAGAGGTCTGTGAAGCAGCTCACCAGCTGGTCCTTATGCAGGAGGCAGGGGTTGGACGGCAGTCCCCGAGAACCTCCATCCC
>NW_006442207.1:11708947-11712070 GCF_000325575.1 Pteropus alecto
CTAGCCCTAAAAACTTCAATGCAAATTCAGCAGTTTGGGACAAATCACATCTTTTAAGTATCCTAAATGCTATTCTACTTAAAAGAGGCATGCAGTAAAACCTTTTGCAAAGCAGAGCACTCTTTTTTTTTTTTTTTAAGGAATTCTTCTTTCCTTGGTTTATATTATGTTTATACTTCTGAGTTTGCTGGAAAGAGGGCAGACTTGGAGCTTAAAGATTGGGCATCGACCTCAATAGGAGCAGAACTACTCCACTCAAGAACTGTGAAAGAAATGAAATTTTACCCTTTTTGCAAGCCAATTAAGTTAGCTTTCCCTTGTTTCCTGAATGCTAGCAGAAAGCAGGAGACTCCTGGGTCAGAGACGAAAAGCTGTTACAGCACAGCGAGCAGCATGAGGATCAGCACATTTCCATCAGTTTCCATTGCAGCCAAGTCCCACTGCCTCCGCTTCTCGATGCTCCAAGTCCCAGGGGCCCAGATGAATGCCTGCACGTGCAGTGGGTCACATTATAGGCAAAGAACCCAGATCTTAAGGAGCTTACATCTCTTCTAACAAAGAGTAGGCAAACCTACCCCTTTTGCTCTGGAGAAAGACTATCTCGGTCTCTCCAGGCTATATGCACACTTGCTGTTCTCTCCAGAGCAAGACACTGCCTCTATCTTCTAAGACTGTTTGCTATACAAACACCTTCGAAAAGATAATCCAGAACTAAAAGGGCAGTTAGTGCCTTGTTGATGAGATTAACAGGGGTGAAGGGAGCAGAGAGAATGATCTCACAACAAGTGTGTCTTGTGCTTTCTGGGGTCTCCCGCTTTTGGGATAGAAATGAAGTTTTTGGGTAGAAATGAAGTTTTTGGGGTAGAAATGAAGTTTTTCAGCAGACTCGGCCCAGCGTGGTGGGGTCAGCAGCCTCTCAGGGCAGCCTATTGTCTACACAGAATGCTCTGACTATTGTGGAAAATTCATCTCCTGTTGCCCATCCTGGGATTGGAGTAGATTTCCTGTGTATCCTGAGTTTGCCAGCCCAAGGAGGCTCTCTGGGAGGAAATGGTCATTATAGAGTGAACTCGAGGGTGTAGCTGCTGATGTAAAAAGCAAACAACTGCAACCAGGGACCTAGGGACTTCAGAAGCCAGGCAGTGGAGCAGAAAGAAGTGAACTCACTCGGCAAAGGCTGTGTGAGGTTTCCTCCCACTCACAGGCCATCTGTGTCTCTGTGCTGGCCGGTACTGGGCTTCGGAGCTTCCATAAAGCTCCTTCATCCTAATGGCTGAGTCGGTCCCACCCATAGGTATACATATTCCTAGATTCATGAGTCATGGAGAAATTAGCACCGGAAGAAAAGTAAGCCTATAACCATAATCAAAATAGGTGCTGCCAGCCTGCAGGCAGCCTCGTGACCTTACCAGCTTAGAGGCATGTATTTTTAGACAGCAGGCATGCTTGGTTCTTTTGTAGTGGCTCATCAGTTTACGTACTGACCCCTTAACGAAGAGGCAGTTTAGAGCCACAGCTCAGGAGGGTGCTGGGTGAATTGTAAGCATGGTCTCCTGGGCCTTCCTCTCCCTGCCCCCCAGAGCCCTGTGCAGCAAATCCGGTGTTTGTTCCAGTGCAGGAGGAAACAGGGGGAAGGGATGTCTTTAGCTAGAGCTAGCCGGCTGCGTGGGGCAGAGCCAGCCTTCTCCCTGGGCTGTAGGCGGTCCTGCGCATTTCTACCAGGCGCCTCCTGAGAAAGCCTCTCTGAAGGGCCTTGGAGGCGTGGAGGGAGGCAGCGATCAGAGACGCTAGCCCATACTACAGCCCCCAAGGGAGAGGGCCTGAGAGGTCTCCGAGCCCCTCTGATGACCTGGGATGGCAGGAAAAGATGTGAAGGAGAAGGAAAAATAAGGTCTGCTGATAATGCCAGGGTTTTAAAAAGATCGACAAGATTATAGACCTGAGAGGCCCTGGCCACTGTTTTAAAAGTGGCTTTCCTCTAACCTCTGGAAGTGCTGGGTCTTCTCTTGCTGTAATTACTGCCCCCACCCCCCAAAATCATCCTCTCGCTCTGTAATCTGGGGCGGGCGGTTCACAGGGCTCGCTGTCTGCAGCCGGCTCTGAACACTACGTGGACGAGCTGTGTGTCCATTCTTGCCACAGGTGTTTTTTGAGCACTTGCTTTGTGCCAAGCCCAGCTGTAGGCACTGGTGATGTAGCTGTTTTCGGGAAGTTCACCTTCCAGTGGGAAAGTCAGAAAGCAAATACGATCTGATAGTGTTAAGTTCCAGAACAAAAAATAAACAGATCAGGTAGCAGGTATGTTGGCATCTGCGATCGGATGGTCAGAAAAGACCTCTTTGCAGAGGTGACACCTGAACGGAGCCTGGCATGGGCAGATCGGGGCCAAGCGTCAGGCTGAGGGGACAGCAAGGGTAGTGAACTGAGTGTGACAGAGGGCGTGCCTTTGAAGAACAGCAAGAAGCACGCGGAGCTAGGGTTGAAGGGCTGGATAGACAGGAGCTCTGAAACCGAGAAACTCCAAAGCGTGTCTCCTGTGGCCATGCAACCCACGAACGAGAGGGCTCCACTCGTGTGCATGAGCTGTGCGACTCCGGCCCCGTCACACAGCCTCCAGAGTCGGTTTCTTCAGCTGTCGCATGGGTTACCCATGGTTTAGGATGACGTTCCAAGCACTTAAGGCGTAGACAGCGTGGCGTGCATGAAGCAGTGGTGCTGCAAGCCCGCCTGTCCCCGCCATGGCTTTCCCGCGTGACCCGAGTGTGGGGTTTCCTTTCTCTGCCCTCTCTCTGCTCATTCAGCATTTCCCACTGCATTTCAGCCCTGGTCGCACTCTTGCTTCTCCTTCCTTGCCTGTGGTAACTTACAAAGCAGCAAGGAAGTGCTTTCTGCGGAATTGATGATCCAGATGGCTAATGTAAGCTGACAGGTAGAGAGGGGGCTACGCGGCCCTGCCCTTGCCACCTGACAGTATGGCAGCTCTCAGCTCCAGAGCTGCCGGGTCTCTCTGGGAATAATGAGCTTTGCCGGAGGCCGCCGCCCAAGGGCCCTTTTTACTTCTGAAAGTGAAAGTGGAAGGAGCCCTGTAGCCCTTCCCCTGTGTCATCGCCACATTTCAAGAAC
>NW_006442207.1:11712085-11717432 GCF_000325575.1 Pteropus alecto
TTGTGCTCTGTTCCTTGCCCAGAGGTAATTCTGGAAGGGAGCCGACCCCCTAAACACCCTCCCTGTACCCTCAGCTCTGAATGGAATGTATCCTGGGGTATCTTCCCTAAGAAGCCTCTGATCTAAGCAGAAATGCGTTTTTTTCATGGTCTCTGTCAGCCCGTTTAATTTGAAATGCAGAAAAATATGCCCTGGACTGGGTTCTAGCGTAACTCTTGCTAGTCGCTGTGTCACAAAATTGAATAAGTTAAATTAGAGCAACCAGGGATCACCTTGCCCTTGTTGGCAAAGTCACCAGATTCCAGTGATTTCAGGTCTCTGTGACATTACTCATCTCTCCCCCACACCCCTTCCCCCAGAAATAAATTGTTTCTTTACCTGATGCTCAAATGTCCTTTGCAAGAGTTAAATCCTTTCACTCCATGCCTAGAAAGGACACTGCTGTGCCCTAGGAGTGGTGCTGTCAGTAAATTCATGCTCAAGTGTAAATGACTGACAGGTCAGTTACCTGAGCCCAGGTGTGACAGAGACGAGAGCAAGCAGGCAGCTGGTGGGGAGGGAAAGGAAGAAGGTGCTAAGTCTCTGGAGGCACAGTAGAGGCCTGGTTGATGAGGCTGTGTGAGCTTTTAGCGTGGCTGCCACACAGGGCCAGGCTGTGCAGTGGTCCTGGCCACACTAAGGGGAGAGGACTTGTCCTATGTGCAGTGAGGTCTCTGAAAGGCTGAGGGGCCACATGATTTCCATTTTGAAAGGCCCACTAAGGGGAGAGGACTTGTCCTATATGCAGTGAGGTCTCTGAAAGGTTTTAGGCTGAGGGGCCACATGATTTCCATTTTGAAAGGAACCCTCAGCCCACACATGTCAGATAGACTGAAAAGGTGAGAGAGGGAGCACAGAGCGGGAAAACGCTGGAGGTGAGCAAGGCCCCGCAGAGATGAGGGCGGCTTGGTCGAGGCTGGGCAATGGCACGAGAGAAGCTGGTCTGAGATATATTTTAGAAGAACAGCCAAGAGGCCTTGCTGATGGATTAGAGCTGGATGAAGGAGGGGTCAAGAATGAGGATGCCATGTTCTGTTGGTGGCAGCCCTGGGCAGGATGGCAGACCCAGCGTTTACCAGCACCCCTTCCCCAGCCCCACCTTGCACTTCACCCCTGGGGCTGTAAGGAAATAATTTATCCCTCCTCCCTGAGATAGCTGAAGCCTTTGGCACAGATAAAAGATGCTTTGTGGTGAGGAGTCCCTGCCATCAGCCTCCCTCCTCAAGAGCCTCCAGACACTAGACATTCTGGTTTCTGGGTCTGGGTTTCAGTGGGCGGTGAGGAGGGTGGCAGTGGGTGATGGTAGAGGAAGGAGAACACTTAGGCCCATTGAGAGGGCGCTCAGAGCCTCCCCCTTCTTAGGAGGTGAGGGGCACTGGTGGTAGATCTCCACAATGTGTCTGGCCTGACCCCTCCACTGCTTGTCAAGCTCACCCCAACTGGACCTAGGCCCAAGGACAGAGCTCCAAGCCAGAGCCCTTCCCCAGCTGGAATGGAGCTGACCCTTGGAGACACCCCAGGCCCATGTGAACTGATGCACCATTCATCCAGAGGCTGCCTGGATTCAAGCAGCGCCATCGCTCTGGGCCCTGAAAACACCTTCTCCCCATTGACCGCCGCAGTTCCAAGGACTGATGTCCACAGAGGAGGCCCCAGATGCCAGGCTGCCCGGCCTCCAGACCACAGTGAGCCTGAGGGACTGGCACAGCCTGAAGATGAAGTCTGTTCCTCTGAATGCCCCTTCAGAAGGCAGGGGAGGAAGTGAGTGGGGCGAGTGGGGTTGGCTGGCAGCACCAGCCCCTCTCTGTCCTTCAGGGGTAGGGTGTGAGGGAAAAGGGCTACGCTTCTCTTCCCCCCACCAGGACAGAGCACAAGGGGCCCGCTGGAATTCACCTTCCTGAGAACCAATCAGAGCAGATCTCAGGGAGAATGTCCAAAGTTGCGTTGCCAAAGGCAGCTGTGTTACTCTCAGCTCTGCCAGCCCCAGAGCACGGTGGTTCCAACAGATCCGAACCTGGCTTTGGGCTCAGATAGACCTGGGTTCACACGAGGGCTTTCTACTTGGTGCAAGCTGTCTGGCTTGAAACTCTGCGCCTTTTCTATGGCGGATACAGGTGAGCATTGCGTTTCAGCACCAGAGGCCTTAGAGCCAGACAACGCTGAGTCAGATCCTCAATAGCTGTGTCTTTGGGCCAGCCTTACTCAGCATCTCTGCACCTCCACCATAATTCTCATCTGTAAAATAACCCCAGAGCTGCTGACAGCACCAAATGAAATGTTATCTATGAAACACATAGTAAGCACTCAATACATAATGGTGATTTGGTGATTGTTAGTGTTGAATGAACCCAAAAAGAGTCTGGAGGCTTTGGCTAGAAATAAACGATAAAGATTTATTCAAGGGTCATAGAGTTTGTAAACTGAGAACACACCTAAGCAAAAACCCAGAATTGTTCTGAAGAAGGACGAAAAGTTACAAGTTCTGAGTTCTTCATAGAAAGTGCATTCTTGAGAATAATCAGTCCTGCATTCTAGCCCTAGGGCTGGTCCAGGATGGTTATCAGTCATATGTCAGAGGTCCGGATAATGGATGTCAGGTGGCTATCAGGTGGTCTGGATATGTGAGTCCTTCAGGGGGTAATAGAGGGTTATCTGGAGGTCTGGAGTATGACACAAAACTGGAAAATTCAAACGGTTCAAGTTCCCAGGCTAGTTAGAACAAGAATGAGGTCGTTCCTCATGCCTCTCCATTCATAATGTTAATAATTTTAGCAGCTTAGTTAAAGTGACTCCATTTTTTATATTCTCTATCTTCACTCTTTCTTGGTTAGTATCGGGCTCCTTACAAAATGGTAAGTTGTCTCTCTGGGTTTCTTTCCAAGAGTGAGATCTTATTTTAAGGTTTCCTGCTCAAAATGTGGTTTGCAGATCAGCAACATGAGCACCATCTGAGAACTTGTTGGAAACGCAGAGTCTTGGCCCCACCCCAGACCCACTAAGTCACAGCGTGCAGATTAATGCTGTGCAGAGGTGATTTGCAAGTACAGGAAAGTTGGAGAAGTACTATTTTAAGATCCAGCAAAGCCCTTCCATAGGCTGTGTGACTCTGTTTGACTCTGACACTTCCTGGGTATTTGGTTATGCCCAGTCCATCAACACAATATAAACTACTAAATCGTCATTGATGAACCCATTTCTAAGCTCAGTAGAGGTGCATGGGGAGACGAGGCTTCATGCAAGTAACTCGGTGAGGGCCGGTCCTTTGGTCTGACATCCCTGCACATCCCTGAGTTGCCTGCCTGCTTCTGGCACCCTGTGGGATGGGGGCATAAGTCACAGCACAGCTCTCTATTCCCCATCACCAGCCTAACCAGGAGGCTGCTCAGGCCCCAGCCATACTCCCTCATCAGGCTGTAAATCAGAAATTCTTCTTCCCCTCCCTTCCAAGATGGGATGAAGTTTTTGGAGCCAAGAGATTGCTAAGGTTTTCAATTTCAGAAGTCTCTTTGATTGGCGATAGGAGAGATTGGCCCATGAACCCTCTGTTGTTTTGAAGATAATGTGGCATGTGTCCAGTTATATTGTACTGTTAGAAGGTAAAAAGATTTGGGTCTCTTTTAAGGAATCTCTGGCAAAAAAAAAAAAAAAGATTAAAACAAAGAAGCAGATTTTAGAGGGGCATCTTTTGTTCTTCTGTGCAATTACTGCAAAACTAAGCTTCAAAGTCAGGGAGCCCAAGAAGAAGAGTTGAGACGAGTGGGTGACTGATAACTTGGTGCCTTCTCTCATGGGCAAGGATTTCATCTGATCTGAAAGATGAATTTACAACTTTCATAGTGATAATTCATAAAGACTTAAGAAAGACTTAAGAAAGACCTATGTAGTTGGCAGAGCCATTCTCTCTCAAGAGAAAGACTTGCTCCTGAAAGAGAGGTAACAACTGTTCACATGTGAACGCAGTGGCCCAGAGGTAACTTTCTGTTGAATTTGTTATAGGGGAAAAGTTGCAAACAGATTTCTGGGGAACTGAGTGTGAGGCTTAAAACTTTTAACAATTATAAATGAGAGATTTCTGCCTGGACATTATAGCTACTTATTAAGTACATACTTTTGCCAGATAATGTGCAAAGGGTTTCATGTGCTTACATCATCTCATCTAAAGCCTCACAAGCTAGAAAGGGTACATGGCTGGCCCAGGGCCCTCAGCTAGTAAGAGACAGAACTGGGATTCAAACCCAGGTCCTGCCACTTCTAAGCCCACTCTTGAACATGGTTTTCTATGTCCTGGAAGTGCTTGCTGCAGAGTGAGATTGAACAAAGATGTACTAGAGATAAACAGTTGAGTTTTGGTATGAAATGGTAGGTATGCCACCTGCAGCAGAGTGGTTGCATTTCCTTAAATTTTGTTGCAAGTTTTGTATCATGTTTTCTTTTAGTATATCAATGAAAGGTTGATCAATGTTGTCCTTTTTAAAAAAGTGTCAGATTCCTACAGTAAATGTCTCGTCTAGATTACATCATTTTCTGGTACCTTTCACTTAACCTACCCAGTTTTTAACCATCCACCTATTGGCTGATGCTGGAATTGCAGGCATAATGCCCAAAAGGAAGTACTTGATTTCCCAAAGGCTGGCTTAGTAAACAGAAACCTATAAAGTAACTACCTACTGACAGTCATCACAGATAGTGTTTACTAAACCACAATTCAACAAGGGACTGAAAATGAGGAAGAAAGAAGTCCCACTTCAGCTTTGCTTTTCTATATGATCCTCAAACCAGGAAGTTTTCATTTGGGGGACCTAATAGGAAACAGCATATAGTTTCACTTGTTCATTCCTAAAACTTGATGAGAGAGGAATTCTGAGCCTCCTTTGCTATCCCCAGTTTCTTTTGCTATGTCTGATGGCTTTTCCTCCAACATTGAGATGGTCTCCTGTATATTTTAATAGATTTCCATTTGTTCATTCAGATTCCCCCATAAGGATAAGTCATAGCCTCTCTGAGCCGGAGTTTCCCCATCTATGAAACATAAGGACTGGATTTGAAACTGTCTAGGTTTTCTCATGGTCCCAACATTTTGTGACCTAATAGGTATTAAGACCAAAGGAATAAATGTCTAATGATGAAATATCATGCAAAAGGGAAAACGTTTTAAGGGAACAGAGATCTAGGCCCACCTCCAATCCTACCACATTGGCAGAATGTGGCTGCTTCTGTATAAGGCCAGCTTTGTGCCCTTCCCCACCCCGCCCCCCATTTCCTTTGGAAAGTGCAGAAAGCCCCCTTGTCTTGAACGCTTCCCTGCAAA
>NW_006442207.1:11717484-11720594 GCF_000325575.1 Pteropus alecto
TGACCTTCACCTTTGCCCCTTGACTTACATAGTGAAAAAGAGTTCTTATCTTCCCTTCTATAGGTTTTTTGGGGAAAATTTAGCTAGGGTTAGCAAGAATTCAATGAAAATATAAATAGAAACATGGACTATAAATAACACTGCCCCAAAATATCTGGAGGCATGAATACTAGCCGGGCAGCAGACAGTCACAAATCATGACAACCAGGACAGGGAACGAGGCTTGTTCATTTGCTTTGTTGTCTCTTGGGATACTTCAGACTTGCCAGTGGGGCCTGCAGAAACTCTCTCTCTTCCTGAGCTCTAGAAGCACCCACCTTTTTTTGCCAGCCTCGTGCCGGTCTTCTGTTAAACCTTCTCTGTGAACAGACGCAGGTGGTGGAAGAAAGTAACACTTTCTGGCATCACACCTGGCTTTTAGTCCCAGCAGTATGCGACGTGGGGAAATTCAGAAGATGTTTCTGAGCTTCCATTTCTTCTTCTGTGGTCATGAGATTTTAAAAACTGGAGTTTTTAAAGAGCAGGAACCATGCCTTATGTTATCTTGGTTAACAGGGCCAGATTGCCTACTTTCAAATCTCTTTTTGGCCTTAGGAAAGTTACTTAACCTCTCTGGACTTCAACTTCCTCATTAAATGGAAGAACAATAGTGCCCACTTTGTTGGACTGTTACGAGGATTAAGTGAGTTAATATTTGTAAAGTGCTTAAGCCAGTGCCTGGCACATAATAAATATATAAATATTTATTAAATAATATATCTATATATCACCCGTACCTAGAGGACATAGTAGCTGCTCAACAAATATGTTGAGTGAATGACTGAATGGTACCAGACCTACCTTTCAGTCTGCAAAGATAAGTAAGATTGTGCATGTGTTCTTTCTAAGCCTCTAAACGCTATACAAATGAAAGTGGAACTATTCTTACCTGCCTGGGTGACAGTTCAGTGGGGGTTAAGGTAGATGCCCTCCTCGTTCTCATTTATCATCTTTGCCTTGTACCCACTGCATCTTGTTTGCATGGGAGAAATGCCTGGAGCTGAGGCACCTGGGTGGGTGGAGGTGCCTTTTCCCATGCAATGTTCTGCAGCAGTGCCAGGCTCTCTGCATAGCCAAGTACCCCCTGCCCTTCTTAACCCTAGGCCCACCTTTTGAGTATCGCCGACATAGTTCTTCTCAAGCAAAGCAAGCTCTTAAGCAGATAAATAGTTAACCGTAGCATTTTACTACATGCAAATTTTAAACATAAGGAAAAGAAAGCCCTTGCCTCTCAAATAAGCAACCTGAAATGGACAAAAGAGGAATAAGTAGAAGGAGCACTGAACCAGGAGTCTCGTGCTGATTCTAGGCCCAGGCCTACCTCAGCTTAGATGTGTGATAAGGATCAAACCATCAGCTCTCTGAGCCTCTCCAGATTAACTCAGTTCTTCTCAGCCACAAAGGTACAGGAGAACCACTCAAGGGGCCTTATTAAAAATGCAGACTTTTCCTCTGCCCTTCTCCTCGTCCATCCAATTTAGGGGATCTGGGTAAATCTTAGGAATCTACATTTGTAACTAACACTCCAAATATCTGATTCAGGTACCCCAGGGGCCTGTATTAATTATTTATCACTGTGTAACAAATTACTCACCCCCCTCCCCCAATTTAGCAGCTTAAAACAACAATAAACATTTATTGCCTCACACAGTTTCTATGGGCTAGGAATTCAAAGAATGGCTTAACTTCATGGTTTCGATTCAGGAAGTTGTAGTTAAAAATCTCTTGAAGGCTTGACAGCCCCCACCCCCATCTTCTGACCCTTGAGGAGGAAGGGCTTTAGGAGGATTTGTAGGTGTTATGTCCCTGAGGTTAAAATTGTGGTCCTCGACCTTGCAGAGTCAGGAACTCAGGTGTGTATTTCTGAAATACACAACTTTAATTGCTCTGCTTTGCTCTGTGTGGCCCATGTAATCAAACCCCTGTTACCCGTTCAGTCTGTTGGCACCACTCATAGCCCACCCCCTGTAAGCTCGCAAGGCATCTCTGTCTCTCTGTCTCTCTGTCTCTCTGTCTGTCTCTCTGTCTCTCTCTCTCTCTCTCTCTCTCTCTCTCCACACAGAAGGAGATTCTCTTTATCTCTGGACCTTTGCTCAGGCTCCTCCCTCTACCTGGAACATTCTTTCCACTTCCTTTTGCCTGGCTCATTACTACCTGCATCCCTGCCCCCTGGCCCCCACTGTGGGCCACGCCACAGGGAAAGGCTGCCAGGAAGCTCTGCCCAGCGTCCCACAGTCCCCTTTCCTGAGGGCAGCCTCCCCAGGCAGGGAAGGAGCTGAGGCTGCACTGGCTGAATAGGGCCGTTTATTCCATGGCTCCCACAGCGGGGTTGCTGAGCCACTGCCCACCACGCCCACCACACCCACACCCACACAGAGTGGGGACAGCCTGGCCCTGATGCCGGCTCTGAGTTAACCACACTCTCTGGCCCCGCTCTGTCTGGGTCCTGGAGGACGAGTCCATCCCTGCTACAGCCCCACTCTGAGCCAGCAACCCAGCATGTATGGGGTGAGCTGCATTGCTTGTCCCCTCAGAGAGGTGTGTGGGTGTGTGTGTGTGTATAAATGAGGGAGACATTCTAGAACAAGAGTGTGTCAACACATATACTCACACTTATCTACCTATTCAGCAAATGTCAACACAGGGCCACTGTGTACCAGTCCTTGCGATGGGCCCTGAGAATATAATAGTAAACGAGACATCACATAAGATATAAGATCTCGTATCAGGCATCAAGAACATCACAAATCATGGTGAATTCTAAGAGGGAAACAGTTAAAGTCTGGGAGAGAGGGAGGCCTCCCTTACTCGGAGGGAACTGCCAAGGCCTCCCCAAGAGGTGACCTGCAGGATAGAAGGTGTTAGCTGTGCAACGGGCAGCAGGAACTATGTCCTGGGAGCGAGGACAGCGTGCACACAGGCCTGAAGGTAGGAAAGAACTGGCTGTGTTTATGGCGCTAATTGAAGCCCCTGGAGGGCATGATGAGATGAGGTCGGAGAGAGGGAGGTGTGAGCCAGATCCTGCAGGGCCTTGCAGGCCAGAGAAGGGAGTTTAGATTTTATTCTCAATG
>NW_006442207.1:11721348-11727766 GCF_000325575.1 Pteropus alecto
TGTTCTGTCTGCCTCCCAGAGTCTGGCTGAGCCAGCCCACGTCCCCTACCAATGCCCAGTGTCATTGTGGCCAACATCCATCTCTGATTTGACATCTCTTGGGAATCCCTGAATGCTGGCCACCTTATAGGGGATTCGTAGAACCTGGGCTGCTCTTTTCTAGCAGCCTGTGATCCAAAGTACATCTTACAACTAATGAAATCCCTGTGGTCTGCCGGGGCTAGAGACCAACCTGGGCATTCTCCACAGCAAAGGAGAATGAGTTGGTAGACTTGAGGATTTGTTTCTGGTCACACTGTTGGTCCCAAAGCTAACCGTAAGCAGGGGTCCTCAACCCCCAGGCCATAGACCAGTACTGGTCTGTGGCCTGTTAGGAACCAGACCACACAGAAGGAGATGAGCGACAGGCAAGCGAGCAAAGTTTCATCTGTATTTGCAGCCGCGCCCCTGCACCAGCATCACCGCCTCGGCTCCACCTCAGACCATCAGACGTTAGATTCTCATAGGAGCACTGGCCCCTGGTGCCAAAAAGTTTGGGGACTGCTGATATAGGCTAAGTATTTACCCCTGGTGTACAACAATTAATAAATGGAAAGTATTATCACATTTCACAATTAAAAGGGACCTCCAGACTCACCATGCACTTAAATCTGCTGCAACTTGAATCAACTCATTTTAAAATAAGCCTGGGAAAAGTAAGAGTAAATATCACTAAAATCAATAAATATGTTAATGCCCCTCCTCTGCAATAGGTATCGCCCAGTCAGTCTAGAGTGCTAACATCCATACCAGCACAGAAGTGCTAACAAACTTGACCTACAATCCATTCCTGTGCAGTAAACGCCTTCTGGGATGCAGGCAATGCTCCATTTCTTGGCCTGGGTGCTGGTTACATAGGTAGGTTCGGTTTGTGAAAATTCATTGAGTTATACACATGCATGAGCACTTTTCCATGTGTATCTTTATACTTCACACACAAAGAAATTTTTTTTAAAAAAAAGAAATTGGTCTGGTCCTACAGCTCTATAAGTCTGCTCAAAAAGCCTTCACTTCCATTTGGTTCAGTAAAGGTGATTAAAATCTTTAATATGCCAGGACTAGGTGCTTTAATTCTGGCAAATACCCATAAATCCCACTGGCCCCACTGAGGAGGGCAAAAGGAAAGATTTTGCTCCCTTAAGCTTGGCCCTGCACTGGGAACCCCCAAACCAGAAGTTGGAAGACCATTTTTCTCTCCAAGATACATGCTAATTCTTATTGTAAGCGTGTTATGGCTACAAGAGGGTTAAGATTTTGATCTATGGCGAAACCCCAATGGATATTTGCAAGTCCGTTTCCCTAAGTATGCAGATGATGGGGCAGCGGGTGCCAGATGGGGAGACTCACCTGTGCTTGTCATCCTAGAGTGCCTCCGTCTGGGCGAGTGGAGTGAGTAGCCACTGTTTTTCCATTGTGCTGCATTCACCGCTCTTTGAATTGGGCAGGGAGAGGAAGGTCCCTCAAAGGAGAAATGGGAGCAGCGTGGGAGACACAGTGTGTTTGGGAATTGGGGGCTTTGAATCAGGAAACGTTGCTGCAGGCTGAGGGGAGTTAATATTGGGGCTTGGGTGGGGAAGCCAGGTGGGTAGATAGGTGTCTGGGGAACACTGTAGTACTTGGATTCTACGAGGCCAGTGAGATGGACAGAGCCGGGCCAGAGAGGAGATAGGTAGAGCCAGTATCCCCACCTGCTTGACCTGGAACAGTCAGCTCATAAGAGATCCCATTTGTTCAACATTTGTTATGGGCTGGGCTCTGTGTTAAATGTTTTTATACACAAGTTCATTAACTCCTCACAATAATCCTTTGAGTTAGGCATCCCTATACCCATGTTGCAGTTTAAGGAAACTGAGGTTCAGATAGGTTGTGACTCATCTCGTATCACACCACAGTAAATGGCAGGGCCAGATGTATTAGTCAGGAGCCTCCAGATGACAAGACTACACCCATCTCAATCTGGTTTTTTAAAAAGGGGGAAATTTATTGACTCACCCTAACTGAAAACTACGCGGAGAATGGTTTCAGGCATGGCTGGATCTAGGTGACCAAATCTTGTGTTTCTCTAGCTCTCAGCTCTGCCTCTCTGTTAACTTCATTCGCAGACAGGCTTTCCCCAATGGTGACGGAGATACATGAAGATGCTCCCTAGCAATTTGGGGCTTACAGTTTATGGGTTAGCAGTCCCTGTAGAAAGAGAGCACTTCTCTTTCTGGTAGTTCCAGCAAAAGTCCTAGGCTGATTCGCACTGGACCATCTTGTGTCACATGTTCATAACTGGACTATACTGATAGGCAACCCCAGGGGTTTGGCTGAGCTGCACCCCACTGAAATCACACAGACTGAGAATGAAGGAGGGATGGTCCTTCAAAAGCAAATTAGGGCACTGTATTGGAAAAATGCTGACAAGCAAAACCCAGAGATGCCCACCATGCTAGGCTCTGAACCAGAGGCAGGGTCTTGGCGTGAATCTGAAAGAGAGGGAGCCCTGAGAGTCAGATCTCAGGGTATGGAGTCGGGACCCCCTGGGCTACAGACCTCCTGCATCGGGACCATGTCTTTCCAAAACTTGTGTGTAACCACTGCTTCCAGCCTCAGCATCGAGGCCTCACCCCGAGCCCTCCCCCAGCCCAAATTGCTCCTTGCCTCTACTGGTCTAGGTAAAGGGCAAGCAAGGTCAGGTGATGCAGGCAAGAAGCAGGATTGGGTAGCGGGGTATAATCTAAGCCTGTCACAAGGCTATCAGTAATGGGGGTGTCATCTCAGCTACATCAGGGGCTGAAAGCAGGTGAGCAAGTGGCCTGCCGTCCCCAGACTGCAGCCGGTCAGAGGTCTTAGGGCTGGATAGAGCTGTGGGAGTAGCAGACTGAGGAAGACCGATTATTCCTTTTCCTCTCCACAGGCAATGCCTGTGTCTCGTCACCCCGTCTCAGTCCGTTCCGGCTGCTGTAACCAAATATCTCGGACCGGGTAGTTTATAAACGACAGGAATTTATTTATCACAGTTTTGGAGGCTGGAAGTCTGAGATCATGGTGCCAGCATGGTCAGGCGAAGGCCCTCTTCCAGGCTGCAGACTTCTTGCCGTGTCCTCACGTGAAGGAGGAACACTAACCTCATTCTCGAGGACTCCACCTTCGTGACCTAATCACCTCCCAAAGCCCCACCTCCAAATACCATCACATTGGGCATGAGGATTACAACATATGAATTTTGAGGGGACACAAACATTCAGACCCCATGAGCGTACCTGTCACTTTAGGGGGGTGTTCCTCTAGCAGCCCTCACATCTTTCCTCTAATCTGTCTGGAAATTTTGTCTCGTCTCACCTGGGTGCCACATCGACCAACAGAGCCAGAGAGGACCCTCCCCCACCCCCACATTGACTCAGCTCTCAGATTTCATGACTTGCCTCTCCTCTCTCAGGTCCAGAGACCCCCAACCCGCTCTCTCTCCACACACTTCCCTGTCCCTCCTGAGGGCACAGGCAGCACCCACACTCGTTATGCCCAGCTCCATGCCAGTTGTTGCTGGGGACAGAGGGAGTAAAGAAAGTCATCTCTGTCCTCAGGGCGATTGCAGCCCAGTTTGGAATACAAGACTCTGTCAGATGTCTGCTGGTCCTGTGGACTCTCCCCAAACCTCCTGCGATGGGTCGAATAGTGGCCCCCAAAAAGATATGTCCACATTCTAACCCTCGGAACCTGTGAATATGACCTTTTTTCAGAAAAGGGTCTCTTTGCAGATGTAATTAAATGAAGGATTTCGAAATGAGATCATCCTGAATTAAACCCAAAGGCAGGTACTTATAAGAGAAAGGCAGAAAGAGATTTGAGACCAGACGCAGAGGGGAAGGCCATGTGAAGGCAGAGGCAGAGATCAGAGCCATGCAACCACAAGCCAGGGAGCTCCTGGAGCCACCAAAAGCTGGAAAAGACAAGGCTTCTCCCTGTAGCGCCTTCAGAGCGGGCACAGCCCTGCTGACACCTTGATGTCACCTTCTGGCCTCAGAACTGTGAACGAATAAATTCCTGTTGTTTTAAGCTACCAAGTTTGTGGCAGTTTGTTACACTAGACCTAGGAGATGAATCCTCAAATCCAATTAGACGGGCAGGAGCGTCCACGGAGAATGAGGACCATGTGGTCTGTGAGCTTCCGGGTCCGTCTGTGGTCTCCCCTATTTCTTAGACGAGTAACACTCTAGGCTGTTTGGGCTGCACTGAAGGGTGAGGGTTGGGAGCATCTGTGCTCTCGGAGGCCAGGGTGGCTGGAGAGAGCTGGTCTAAGCATCAGAGGGTGGGGGGCTGAGAAGGTGAGAGGGGGCCCTGATGATGGAGGTTCCCTGACAAATTCTCCGGGACAGTAAGAGAGGAGGGTAAGAGTGGACTGCCAGAGGGTCCAGGAGGTTGACAAAGGAGGGGGAGGCAGGCATTCAAGGAAAGCCTCATGGAGGTCTTAGGATGGGAAAACTGTGCCTTAGGGTGGAAGGGGATTTGGATAGGCAGGCCCAAGGGCGTTTAGAAAAAGACCAGACTCCTTTCTGTGGCTTACAGGATTTCTACATGGCCTCTTTTCCATCTTCCAACTTTGCTCTGTGGTTGCCTCTGGTGGCCCCCCCTTGCCCCAGAGCCTTGCGTGACTGTCTCCTTCTCCTCCTCAAAGTCTCCACTGGCTCCCTGACCACTAACTGAATTATTCTGCCCCCGAGGCATGCCCCGGCCCAGACTACTTACTACATATGAAATTGTGTACTGTATCTCTTCCATGCACACCCCCTCCTCACTTAGAAAGTAAAAACCTCGAGAGCAGGGCCTCCATCTGTCTCTTTCACTGCAGTGATCCTGGCATCTGAAACAGGCCCTCCATCAAGACAGTTATGGATGGATGGATGGATGGATGGATGGCAGGCATTCCAAATGGCAGAAAAAGCAAGGAAGAAGGAATTATACGAGGATGTTGTACATTCATGCGTAGACGCTGTGAATCTTGAAAAGGAGAGACTGCCAAGAACAGATCTACGGGACAGACCAAAAGAGGTCCCAAGGCCGGCCCTCTCCTATTACCCCTGTCATCAGTGCCTGCTTATCGCCCCCGTACACTGGGTGCCTGCCTATTCGTAAGCACATGCACCTAATTTGTAAACACATAGACCCTTCATGGCCTGGGTTGGGGGAGCTCCCTGGCTGGTGGTGCTGTGTCTGGTGTTCCTGTTCTTTCTGGGCCGCTGTTCTCCTGAACCCCGTGGATGCCGCATTTCACGAGGAGGTCCCTGGAGGCTCTGACAGCCTTAGGGGTTTAACTGCTCTTAGAAGCATCTTTCTTTTCTTTATCCACTTCTATCCTTCAGTGAGTAGAAGCCATGTCCTCATCTCTCACCTTCTTGAAATACTTCATTCGTTAGAAGGAAATGCCAACTACTAAGACCCATCAGGTGCCACTAAGATGCCTCATTAAGTGTCTGGTATCCTGGGAGGGAGGGGGAAACACCTCTGCCTCCTAAGCATGTGAAGCTTCCTGAGTCAGTGCCCCACATGTGTGTCTTGTCCAAGAGCGGACACCTGTGGAGAGGTCAGGCCAGATTCAGAGGTGGGGCAAAGATCGACCTCCCTCAGGGATGCCTACCCACCTATGAGGGTGAGCATCCCTCTGGTCCTGCTGGGCTGGCGCCTGCCCAGCCAGGGCCAGAGTATGGGGGTAGATATGGAAGAAAGGGACTGGAGGAAAGGTTCTTTAAAGCAGGGGTCCCCAACCCCCAGGCTACAGACTGATACCAGTCCATGGCCTACTAGAAACTGGACAGCACAGCAGGATATGAGTGGCGAGCAAGGGAGTGAAGATTTATTTGTATTTGCAGCCGCTCCCCAGCGCCAGGCAGGACTTGAGCCCAAGACCCAGGCCAAGGCCCCTGCTCTTTCTACTGGTCCCACCTTCTCAACCCAGCTCAGAGTGGCAGGAAGAACAACCTCCATGTACATGATCAGACCCTGTTGGGCTTGGCCACTTTCTTCTCTGCTCTCAGGAATAAGATAAGTCCTGAGGTCTGTTTCATGCCCTGTGTGTAATCTTCCTTACGATGCTTATCGTATTTCTGGGGCAGCGTCTGCATGGCTTTGAAGACTCCGGCAGGAGCCTGGCCTCACCGTAAATGGCTGAATTACATTTACAAGCGGCCTTTAATGCCCTGTGGTCTCGGGCTTCCTTAATGGGGATTTTCCTCCCTTTTCTCTCTCTCCCTTTTAATACGGTCACCGGTTTGGCTTTCAGCGTGCGGTTTGGATTCTTAACAGAGAAGTCAAGGCCATAGAATCCCTTCCAGATCTGCCCTCCCTCTCCCCTCCTCCTGCCCCCACTGCCTGTGCCAAAGCCCCACGAAAAGAAAACGTT